>NW_027446941.1:0-40894 GCF_038048845.1 Mixophyes fleayi | reverse complement strand
TAATGACTTACATCAATTCTTTTACATAATTCTTGTTTCACATGACATTTCTAACATTTCCCCACAATTATCAACTTTCTAAGTCTTTCTGAGCAGGAGAAATCGCAAAACATAGTCATTTCTTCATTGCCGTCCAAAAACAACGCTTTTTTACACTCCTGTCTCCCTTTCTCTTGGAAACAATGACTTACATCAATTCTTTTACATAATTCTTGTTTCTCATGACATTTCTAACATTGCCCACAATTATCAACTTTCTAAGTCTTTCTGAGCAGGAGAAATCGCAAAACATAGTCATTTCTTCATTGCCGTCCAAAAACAACGCTTTTTTACACTCCGGTCTCCCTTTCTCTTGGAAACAATGACTTACATCAATACTTTTACATAATTCTTGTTTCTCATGACATTTCTAACATTGCCCACAATTATCAACTTTCTAAGTCTTTCTGAGCAGGAGAAATCGCAAAACATAGTCATTTCTTCATTGCCGTCCAAAAACAACGCTTTTTTACACTCCTGTCTCCCTTTCTCTTGGAAACAATGACTTACATCAATTCGTTTACATAATTCTTGTTTCTCATGACATTTCTAACATTGCCCACAATTATCAACTTTCTAAGTCTTTCTGAGCAGGAGAAATCGCAAAACATAGTCATTTCTTCATTGCCGTCCAAAAACAACGCTTTTTTACACTCCGGTCTCCCTTTCTCTTGGAAACAATGACTTACATCAATACTTTTACATAATTCATGTTTCTCATGACATTTCTAACATTGCCCACAATTATCAACTTTCTAAGTCTTTCTGAGCAAGAGAAATAAAAAAACAGTCATTTCTTCATTGCTGTCCAAAAACAACGCTTTTTTACACTCCGGTCTCCCTTTCTCTTGGAAACAATGACTTACATCAATTCTTTTACATAATTCTTGTTTCTCATGACATTTCTAACATTGCCCACAATTATCAACTTTCTAAGTCTTTCTGAGCAGGAGAAATCGCAAACATAGTCATTTCTTCATTGCCGTCCAAAAACAACGCTTTTTTACACTCCGGTCTCCCTTTCTCTTGGAAACAATGACTTACATCAATTCTTTTACATAATTCTTGTTTCTCATGACATTTCTAACATTGCCCACAATTATCAACTTTCTAAGTCTTTCTGAGCAGGAGAAATCGCAAAACATAGTCATTTCTTCATTGCCGTCCAAAAACAACGCTTTTTTACACTCTGTCTCCCTTTCTCTTGGAAACAATGACTTACATCAATTCTTTTACATAATTCTTGTTTCTCATGACATTTCTAACATTGCCCACAATTATCAACTTTCTAAGTCTTTCTGAGCATGAGAAATCGCAAAACATAGTCATTTCTTCATTGCCGTCCAAAAACAACGCTTTTTTACACTCCGGTCTCCCTTTCTCTTGGAAACAATGACTTACATCAATTCTTTTACATAATTCATGTTTCTCATGACATTTCTAACATTGCCCACAATTATCAACTTTCTAAGTCTTTCTGAGCAAGAGAAATAAAAAAACAGTCATTTCTTCATTGCCGTCCAAAAACAACGCTTTTTTACACTCCGGTCTCCCTTTCTCTTGGAAACAATGACTTACATCAATTCTTTTACATAATTCTTGTTTCTCATGACATTTCTAACATTGCCCACAATTATCAACTTTCTAAGTCTTTCTGAGCAGGAGAAATCGCAAAACATAGTCATTTCTTCATTGCCGTCCAAAAACAACGCTTTTTTACACTCCAGTCTCCCTTTCTCTTGGAAACAATGACTTACATCAATTCTTTTACATAATTCTTGTTTCTCATGACATTTCTAACATTGCCCACAATTATCAACTTTCTAAGTCTTTCTGAGCAAGAGAAATCGCAAAACAGTCATTTCTTCATTGCCGTCCAAAAACAACGCTTTTTTACACTCCGGTCTCCCTTTCTCTTGGAAACAATGACTTACATCAATTCTTTTACATAATTCTTGTTTCACATGACATTTCTAACATTTCCCACAATTATCAACTTTCTAAGTCTTTCTGAGCAGGAGAAATCGCAAAACATAGTCATTTCTTCATTGCCGTCCAAAAACAACGCTTTTTTACACTCCTGTCTCCCTTTCTCTTGGAAACAATGACTTACATCAATTCTTTTACATAATTCTTGTTTCTCATGACATTTCTAACATTGCCCACAATTATCAACTTTCTAAGTCTTTCTGAGCAGGAGAAATCGCAAAACATAGTCATTTCTTCATTGCCGTCCAAAAACAACGCTTTTTTACACTCCGGTCTCCCTTTCTCTTGGAAACAATGACTTACATCAATTCTTTTACATAATTCTTGTTTCTCATGACATTTCTAACATTGCCCACAATTATCAACTTTCTAAGTCTTTCTGAGCAGGAGAAATCGCAAAACATAGTCATTTCTTCATTGCCGTCCAAAAACAACGCTTTTTTACACTCCTGTCTCCCTTTCTCTTGGAAACAATGACTTACATCAATTCGTTTACATAATTCTTGTTTCTCATGACATTTCTAACATTGCCCACAATTATCAACTTTCTAAGTCTTTCTGAGCAGGAGAAATCGCAAAACATAGTCATTTCTTCATTGCCGTCCAAAAACAACGCTTTTTTACACTCCGGTCTCCCTTTCTCTTGGAAACAATGACTTACATCAATACTTTTACATAATTCATGTTTCTCATGACATTTCTAACATTGCCCACAATTATCAACTTTCTAAGTCTTTCTGAGCAAGAGAAATAAAAAAACAGTCATTTCTTCATTGCCGTCCAAAAACAACGCTTTTTTACACTCCGGTCTCCCTTTCTCTTGGAAACAATGACTTACATCAATTCTTTTACATAATTCTTGTTTCTCATGACATTTCTAACATTGCCCACAATTATCAACTTTCTAAGTCTTTCTGAGCAGGAGAAATCGCAAAACATAGTCATTTCTTCATTGCCGTCCAAAAACAACGCTTTTTTACACTCCGGTCTCCCTTTCTCTTGGAAACAATGACTTACATCAATTCTTTTACATAATTCTTGTTTCTCATGACATTTCTAACATTGCCCACAATTATCAACTTTCTAAGTCTTTCTGAGCAGGAGAAATCGCAAAACATAGTCATTTCTTCATTGCCGTCCAAAAACAACGCTTTTTTACACTCCTGTCTCCCTTTCTCTTGGAATCAATGACTTACATCAATTCTTTTACATAATTCTTGTTTCTCATGACATTTCTAACATTGCCCACAATTATCAACTTTCTAAGTCTTTCTGAGCAGGAGAAATCGCAAAACATAGTCATTTCTTCATTGCCGTCCAAAAACAACGCTTTTTTACACTCGGGTCTCCCTTTCTCTTGGAAACAATGACTTACATCAATTCTTTTACATAATTCATGTTTCTCATGACATTTCTAACATTGCCCACAATTATCAACTTTCTAAGTCTTTCTGAGCAAGAGAAATAAAAAAACAGTCATTTCTTCATTGCCGTCCAAAAACAACGCTTTTTTACACTCCGGTCTCCCTTTCTCTTGGAAACAATGACTTACATCAATTCTTTTACATAATTCTTGTTTCTCATGACATTTCTAACATTGCCCACAATTATCAACTTTCTAAGTCTTTCTGAGCAGGAGAAATCGCAAAACATAGTCATTTCTTCATTGCCGTCCAAAAACAACGCTTTTTTACACTCCTGTCTCCCTTTCTCTTGGAAACAATGACTTACATCAATTCTTTTACATAATTCTTGTTTCTCATGACATTTCTAACATTGCCCACAATTATCAACTTTCTAAGTCTTTCTGAGCAGGAGAAATCGCAAAACATAGTCATTTCTTCATTGCCGTCCAAAAACAACGCTTTTTTACACTCCGGTCTCCCTTTCTCTTGGAAACAATGACTTACATCAATTCTTTTACATAATTCTTGTTTCTCATGACATTTCTAACATTGCCCACAATTATCAACTTTCTAAGTCTTTCTGAGCAGGAGAAATCGCAAAACATAGTCATTTCTTCATTGCCGTCCAAAAACAACGCTTTTTTACACTCCTGTCTCCCTTTCTCTTGGAAACAATGACTTACATCATTCTTTTACATAATTCTTGTTTCTCATGACATTTCTAACGTTGCCCACAATTATCAACTTTCTAAGTCTTTCTGAGCATGAGAAATCGCAAAACATAGTCATTTCTTCATTGCCGTCCAAAAACAACGCTTTTTTACACTCCGGTCTCCCTTTCTCTTGGAAACAATGACTTACATCAATTCTTTTACATAATTCATGTTCTCATGACATTTCTAACATTGCCCACAATTATCAACTTTCTAAGTCTTTCTGAGCAAGAGAAATAAAAAAACAGTCATTTCTTCATTGCCGTCCAAAAACAACGCTTTTTTACACTCCGGTCTCCCTTTCTCTTGGAAACAATGACTTACATCAATTCTTTTACATAATTCTTGTTTCTCATGACATTTCTAACATTGCCCACAATTATCAACTTTCTAAGTCTTTCTGAGCAGGAGAAATCGCAAAACATAGTCATTTCTTCATTGCCGTCCAAAAACAACGCTTTTTTACACTCCAGTCTCCCTTTCTCTTGGAAACAATGACTTACATCAATTCTTTTACATAATTCTTGTTTCTCATGACATTTCTAACATTGCCCACAATTATCAACTTTCTAAGTCTTTCTGAGCAAGAGAAATCGCAAAACAGTCATTTCTTCATTGCCGTCCAAAAACAACGCTTTTTTACACTCCGGTCTCCCTTTCTCTTGGAAACAATGACTTACATCAATTCTTTTACATAATTCTTGTTTCACATGACATTTCTAACATTTCCCACAATTATCAACTTTCTAAGTCTTTCTGAGCAGGAGAAATCGCAAAACATAGTCATTTCTTCATTGCCGTCCAAAAACAACGCTTTTTTACACTCCTGTCTCCCTTTCTCTTGGAAACAATGACTTACATCAATTCTTTTACATAATTCTTGTTTCTCATGACATTTCTAACATTGCCCACAATTATCAACTTTCTAAGTCTTTCTGAGCAGGAGAAATCGCAAAACATAGTCATTTCTTCATTGCCGTCCAAAAACAACGCTTTTTTACACTCCGGTCTCCCTTTCTCTTGGAAACAATGACTTACATCAATTCTTTTACATAATTCTTGTTTCTCATGACATTTCTAACATTTCCCACAATTATCAACTTTCTAAGTCTTTCTGAGCAGGAGAAATCGCAAAACATAGTCATTTCTTCATTGCCGTCCAAAAACAACGCTTTTTTACACTCCTGTCTCCCTTTCTCTTGGAAACAATGACTTACATCAATTCTTTTACATAATTCTTGTTTCTCATGACATTTCTAACATTGCCCACAATTATCAACTTTCTAAGTCTTTCTGAGCAGGAGAAATCGCAAAACATAGTCATTTCTTCATTGCCGTCCAAAAACAACGCTTTTTTACACTCCTGTCTCCCTTTCTCTTGGAAACAATGACTTACATCAATTCGTTTACATAATTCTTGTTTCTCATGACATTTCTAACATTGCCCACAATTATCAACTTTCTAAGTCTTTCTGAGCAGGAGAAATCGCAAAACATAGTCATTTCTTCATTGCCGTCCAAAAACAACGCTTTTTTACACTCCGGTCTCCCTTTCTCTTGGAAACAATGACTTACATCAATTCTTTTACATAATTCTTGTTTCTCATGACATTTCTAACATTTCCCACAATTATCAACTTTCTAAGTCTTTCTGAGCAGGAGAAATCGCAAACATAGTCATTTCTTCATTGCCGTCCAAAAACAACGCTTTTTTACACTCCTGTCTCCCTTTCTCTTGGAAACAATGACTTACATCAATTCTTTTACATAATTCTTGTTTCTCATGACATTTCTAACATTGCCCACAATTATCAACTTTCTAAGTCTTTCTGAGCAGGAGAAATCGCAAAACATAGTCATTTCTTCATTGCCGTCCAAAAACAACGCTTTTTTACACTCCTGTCTCCCTTTCTCTTGGAACAATGACTTACATCAATTCTTTTACATAATTCTTGTTTCTCATGACATTTCTAACATTGCCCACAATTATCAACTTTCTAAGTCTTTCTGAGCAGGAGAAATCGCAAAACATAGTCATTTCTTCATTGCCGTCCAAAAACAACGCTTTTTTACACTCCGGTCTCCCTTTCTCTTGGAAACAATGACTTACATCAATTCTTTTACATAATTCTTGTTTCTCATGACATTTCTAACATTTCCCACAATTATCAACTTTCTAAGTCTTTCTGAGCAGGAGAAATCGCAAAACATAGTCATTTCTTCATTGCCGTCCAAAAACAACGCTTTTTTACACTCCTGTCTCCCTTTCTCTTGGAAACAATGACTTACATCAATTCTTTTACATAATTCTTGTTTCTCATGACATTTCTAACATTGCCCACAATTATCAACTTTCTAAGTCTTTCTGAGCAGGAGAAATCGCAAAACATAGTCATTTCTTCATTGCCGTCCAAAAACAACGCTTTTTTACACTCCTGTCTCCCTTTCTCTTGGAAACAATGACTTACATCAATTCGTTTACATAATTCTTGTTTCTCATGACATTTCTAACATTGCCCACAATTATCAACTTTCTAAGTCTTTCTGAGCAGGAGAAATCGCAAAACATAGTCATTTCTTCATTGCCGTCCAAAAACAACGCTTTTTTACACTCCGGTCTCCCTTTCTCTTGGAAACAATGACTTACATCAATACTTTTACATAATTCATGTTTCTCATGACATTTCTAACATTGCCCACAATTATCAACTTTCTAAGTCTTTCTGAGCAAGAGAAATAAAAAAACAGTCATTTCTTCATTGCCGTCCAAAAACAACGCTTTTTTACACTCCGGTCTCCCTTTCTCTTGGAAACAATGACTTACATCAATTCTTTTACATAATTCTTGTTTCTCATGACATTTCTAACATTGCCCACAATTATCAACTTTCTAAGTCTTTCTGAGCAGGAGAAATCGCAAAACATAGTCATTTCTTCATTGCCGTCCAAAAACAACGCTTTTTTACACTCCGGTCTCCCTTTCTCTTGGAAACAATGACTTACATCAATTCTTTTACATAATTCTTGTTTCTCATGACATTTCTAACATTGCCCACAATTATCAACTTTCTAAGTCTTTCTGAGCAGGAGAAATCGCAAAAACATAGTCATTTCTTCATTGCCGTCCAAAAACAACGCTTTTTTACACTCCTGTCTCCCCTTTCTCTTGGAAACAATGACTTACATCAATTCTTTTACATAATTCTTGTTTCTCATGACATTTCTAACATTGCCCACAATTATCAACTTTCTAAGTCTTTCTGAGCAGGAGAAATCGCAAAACATAGTCATTTCTTCATTGCCGTCCAAAACAACGCTTTTTTACACTCCGGTCTCCCTTTCTCTTGGAAACAATGACTTACATCAATTCTTTTACATAATTCATGTTTCTCATGACATTTCTAACATTGCCCACAATTATCAACTTTCTAAGTCTTTCTGAGCAAGAGAAATCGCAAAACAGTCATTTCTCATTGCCGTCCAAAAACAACGCTTTTTTACACTCCGGTCTCCCTTTCTCTTGGAAACAATGACTTACATCAATTCTTTTACATAATTCTTGTTTCACATGACATTTCTAACATTTCCCACAATTATCAACTTTCTAAGTCTTTCTGAGCAGGAGAAATCGCAAAACATAGTCATTTCTTCATTGCCGTCCAAAAACAACGCTTTTTTACACTCCTGTCTCCCTTTCTCTTGGAAACAATGACTTACATCAATTCTTTTACATAATTCTTGTTTCTCATGACATTTCTAACATTGCCCACAATTATCAACTTTCTAAGTCTTTCTGAGCAGGAGAAATCGCAAAACATAGTCATTTCTTCATTGCCGTCCAAAAACAACGCTTTTTTACACTCCGGTCTCCCTTTCTCTTGGAAACAATGACTTACATCAATTCTTTTACATAATTCTTGTTTCTCATGACATTTCTAACATTTCCCACAATTATCAACTTTCTAAGTCTTTCTGAGCAGGAGAAATCGCAAAACATAGTCATTTCTTCATTGCCGTCCAAAAACAACGCTTTTTTACACTCCTGTCTCCCTTTCTCTTGGAAACAATGACTTACATCAATTCTTTTACATAATTCTTGTTTCTCATGACATTTCTAACATTGCCCACAATTATCAACTTTCTAAGTCTTTCTGAGCAGGAGAAATCGCAAAACATAGTCATTTCTTCATTGCCGTCCAAAAACAACGCTTTTTTACACTCCTGTCTCCCTTTCTCTTGGAAACAATGACTTACATCAATTCGTTTACATAATTCTTGTTTCTCATGACATTTCTAACATTGCCCACAATTATCAACTTTCTAAGTCTTTCTGAGCAGGGAGAAATCGCAAAACATAGTCATTTCTTCATTGCCGTCCAAAAACAACGCTTTTTTACACTCCGGTCTCCCTTTCTCTTGGAAACAATGACTTACATCAATTCTTTTACATAATTCTTGTTTCTCATGACATTTCTAACATTGCCCACAATTATCAACTTTCTAAGTCTTTCTGAGCAGGAGAAATCGCAAAACATAGTCATTTCTTCATTGCCGTCCAAAAACAACGCTTTTTTACACTCCGGTCTCCCTTTCTCTTGGAAACAATGACTTACATCAATTCTTTTACATAATTCTTGTTTCTCATGACATTTCTAACATTTCCCACAATTATCAACTTTCTAAGTCTTTCTGAGCAGGAGAAATCGCAAAACATAGTCATTTCTTCATTGCCGTCCAAAAACAACGCTTTTTTACACTCCTGTCTCCCTTTCTCTTGGAAACAATGACTTACATCAATTCTTTTACATAATTCTTGTTTCTCATGACATTTCTAACATTGCCCACAATTATCAACTTTCTAAGTCTTTCTGAGCAGGAGAAATCGCAAAACATAGTCATTTCTTCATTGCCGTCCAAAAACAACGCTTTTTTACACTCCTGTCTCCCTTTCTCTTGGAAACAATGACTTACATCAATTCGTTTACATAATTCTTGTTTCTCATGACATTTCTAACATTGCCCACAATTATCAACTTTCTAAGTCTTTCTGAGCAGGAGAAATCGCAAAACATAGTCATTTCTTCATTGCCGTCCAAAAACAACGCTTTTTTACACTCCGGTCTCCCTTTCTCTTGGAAACAATGACTTACATCAATACTTTTACATAATTCATGTTTCTCATGACATTTCTAACATTGCCCACAATTATCAACTTTCTAAGTCTTTCTGAGCAGGAGAAATCGCAAAACATAGTCATTTCTTCATTGCCGTCCAAAAACAACGCTTTTTTACACTCCGGTCTCCCTTTCTCTTGGAAACAATGACTTACATCAATTCTTTTACATAATTCTTGTTTCTCATGACATTTCTAACATTTCCCACAATTATCAACTTTCTAAGTCTTTCTGAGCAGGAGAAATCGCAAAACATAGTCATTTCTTCATTGCCGTCCAAAAACAACGCTTTTTTACACTCCTGTCTCCCTTTCTCTTGGAAACAATGACTTACATCAATTCTTTTACATAATTCTTGTTTCTCATGACATTTCTAACATTGCCCACAATTATCAACTTTCTAAGTCTTTCTGAGCAGGAGAAATCGCAAAACATAGTCATTTCTTCATTGCCGTCCAAAAACAACGCTTTTTTACACTCCTGTCTCCCTTTCTCTTGGAAACAATGACTTACATCAATTCGTTTACATAATTCTTGTTTCTCATGACATTTCTAACATTGCCCACAATTATCAACTTTCTAAGTCTTTCTGAGCAGGAGAAATCGCAAAACATAGTCATTTCTTCATTGCCGTCCAAAAACAACGCTTTTTTACACTCCGGTCTCCCTTTCTCTTGGAAACAATGACTTACATCAATACTTTTACATAATTCATGTTTCTCATGACATTTCTAACATTGCCCCACAATTATCAACTTTCTAAGTCTTTCTGAGCAAGAGAAATAAAAAAACAGTCATTTCTTCATTGCCGTCCAAAAACAACGCTTTTTTACACTCCGGTCTCCCTTTCTCTTGGAAACAATGACTTACATCAATTCTTTTACATAATTCTTGTTTCTCATGACATTTCTAACATTGCCCACAATTATCAACTTTCTAAGTCTTTCTGAGCAGGAGAAATCGCAAAACATAGTCATTTCTTCATTGCCGTCCAAAACAACGCTTTTTTACACTCCGGTCTCCCTTTCTCTTGGAAACAATGACTTACATCAATTCTTTTACATAATTCTTGTTTCTCATGACATTTCTAACATTGCCCACAATTATCAACTTTCTAAGTCTTTCTGAGCAGGAGAAATCGCAAAACATAGTCATTTCTTCATTGCCGTCCAAAAACAACGCTTTTTTACACTCCTGTCTCCCTTTCTCTTGGAAACAATGACTTACATCAATTCTTTTACATAATTCTTGTTTCTCATGACATTTCTAACATTGCCCACAATTATCAACTTTCTAAGTCTTTCTGAGCAGGAGAAATCGCAAAACATAGTCATTTCTTCATTGCCGTCCAAAAACAACGCTTTTTTACACTCCGGTCTCCCTTTCTCTTGGAAACAATGACTTACATCAATTCTTTTACATAATTCATGTTTCTCATGACATTTCTAACATTGCCCACAATTATCAACTTTCTAAGTCTTTCTGAGCAAGAGAAATAAAAAAACAGTCATTTCTTCATTGCCGTCCAAAAACAACGCTTTTTTACACTCCGGTCTCCCTTTCTCTTGGAAACAATGACTTACATCAATTCTTTTACATAATTCTTGTTTCACATGACATTTCTAACATTTCCCACAATTATCAACTTTCTAAGTCTTTCTGAGCAGGAGAAATCGCAAAACATAGTCATTTCTTCATTGCCGTCCAAAAACAACGCTTTTTTACACTCCTGTCTCCCTTTCTCTTGGAAACAATGACTTACATCAATTCTTTTACATAATTCTTGTTTCTCATGACATTTCTAACATTGCCCACAATTATCAACTTTCTAAGTCTTTCTGAGCAGGAGAAATCGCAAAACATAGTCATTTCTTCATTGCCGTCCAAAAACAACGCTTTTTTACACTCCGGTCTCCCTTTCTCTTGGAAACAATGACTTACATCAATTCTTTTACATAATTCTTGTTTCTCATGACATTTCTAACATTTCCCACAATTATCAACTTTCTAAGTCTTTCTGAGCAGGAGAAATCGCAAAACATAGTCATTTCTTCATTGCCGTCCAAAAACAACGCTTTTTTACACTCCTGTCTCCCTTTCTCTTGGAAACAATGACTTACATCAATTCTTTTACATAATTCTTGTTTCTCATGACATTTCTAACATTGCCCACAATTATCAACTTTCTAAGTCTTTCTGAGCAGGAGAAATCGCAAAACATAGTCATTTCTTCATTGCCGTCCAAAAACAACGCTTTTTTACACTCCTGTCTCCCTTTCTCTTGGAAACAATGACTTACATCAATTCGTTTACATAATTCTTGTTTCTCATGACATTTCTAACATTGCCCACAATTATCAACTTTCTAAGTCTTTCTGAGCAGGAGAAATCGCAAAACATAGTCATTTCTTCATTGCCGTCCAAAAACAACGCTTTTTTACACTCCGGTCTCCCTTTCTCTTGGAAACAATGACTTACATCAATTCTTTTACATAATTCTTGTTTCTCATGACATTTCTAACATTTCCCACAATTATCAACTTTCTAAGTCTTTCTGAGCAGGAGAAATCGCAAAACATAGTCATTTCTTCATTGCCGTCCAAAAACAACGCTTTTTTACACTCCTGTCTCCCTTTCTCTTGGAAACAATGACTTACATCAATTCTTTTACATAATTCTTGTTTCTCATGACATTTCTAACATTGCCCACAATTATCAACTTTCTAAGTCTTTCTGAGCAGGAGAAATCGCAAAACATAGTCATTTCTTCATTGCCGTCCAAAAACAACGCTTTTTTACACTCCTGTCTCCCTTTCTCTTGGAAACAATGACTTACATCAATTCGTTTACATAATTCTTGTTTCTCATGACATTTCTAACATTGCCCACAATTATCAACTTTCTAAGTCTTTCTGAGCAGGAGAAATCGCAAAACATAGTCATTTCTTCATTGCCGTCCAAAAACAACGCTTTTTTACACTCCGGTCTCCCTTTCTCTTGGAAACAATGACTTACATCAATACTTTTACATAATTCATGTTTCTCATGACATTTCTAACATTGCCCACAATTATCAACTTTCTAAGTCTTTCTGAGCAAGAGAAATAAAAAAACAGTCATTTCTTCATTGCCGTCTAAAAACAACGCTTTTTTACACTCCGGTCTCCCTTTCTCTTGGAAACAATGACTTACATCAATTCTTTTACATAATTCTTGTTTCTCATGACATTTCTAACATTGCCCACAATTATCAACTTTCTAAGTCTTTCTGAGCAGGAGAAATCGCAAAACATAGTCATTTCTTCATTGCCGTCCAAAAACAACGCTTTTTTACACTCCGGTCTCCCTTTCTCTTGGAAACAATGACTTACATCAATTCTTTTACATAATTCTTGTTTCTCATGACATTTCTAACATTGCCCACAATTATCAACTTTCTAAGTCTTTCTGAGCAGGAGAAATCGCAAAACATAGTCATTTCTTCATTGCCGTCCAAAAACAACGCTTTTTTACACTCCTGTCTCCCTTTCTCTTGGAAACAATGACTTACATCAATTCTTTTACATAATTCTTGTTTCTCATGACATTTCTAACATTGCCCACAATTATCAACTTTCTAAGTCTTTCTGAGCAGGAGAAATCGCAAAACATAGTCATTTCTTCATTGCCGTCCAAAAACAACGCTTTTTTACACTCCGGTCTCCCTTTCTCTTGGAAACAATGACTTACATCAATTCTTTTACATAATTCATGTTTCTCATGACATTTCTAACATTGCCCACAATTATCAACTTTCTAAGTCTTTCTGAGCAAGAGAAATCGCAAAACAGTCATTTCTTCATTGCCGTCCAAAAACAACGCTTTTTTACACTCCGGTCTCCCTTTCTCTTGGAAACAATGACTTACATCAATTCTTTTACATAATTCTTGTTTCACATGACATTTCTAACATTTCCCACAATTATCAACTTTCTAAGTCTTTCTGAGCAGGAGAAATCGCAAAACATAGTCATTTCTTCATTGCCGTCCAAAAACAACGCTTTTTTACACTCCTGTCTCCCTTTCTCTTGGAAACAATGACTTACATCAATTCTTTTACATAATTCTTGTTTCTCATGACATTTCTAACATTGCCCACAATTATCAACTTTCTAAGTCTTTCTGAGCAGGAGAAATCGCAAAACATAGTCATTTCTTCATTGCCGTCCAAAAACAACGCTTTTTTACACTCCGGTCTCCCTTTCTCTTGGAAACAATGACTTACATCAATTCTTTTACATAATTCTTGTTTCTCATGACATTTCTAACATTTCCCACAATTATCAACTTTCTAAGTCTTTCTGAGCAGGAGAAATCGCAAAACATAGTCATTTCTTCATTGCCGTCCAAAAACAACGCTTTTTTACACTCCTGTCTCCCTTTCTCTTGGAAACAATGACTTACATCAATTCTTTTACATAATTCTTGTTTCTCATGACATTTCTAACATTGCCCACAATTATCAACTTTCTAAGTCTTTCTGAGCAGGAGAAATCGCAAAACATAGTCATTTCTTCATTGCCGTCCAAAAACAACGCTTTTTTACACTCCTGTCTCCCTTTCTCTTGGAAACAATGACTTACATCAATTCGTTTACATAATTCTTGTTTCTCATGACATTTCTAACATTGCCCACAATTATCAACTTTCTAAGTCTTTCTGAGCAGGAGAAATCGCAAAACATAGTCATTTCTTCATTGCCGTCCAAAAACAACGCTTTTTTACACTCCGGTCTCCCTTTCTCTTGGAAACAATGACTTACATCAATTCTTTTACATAATTCTTGTTTCACATGACATTTCTAACATTTCCCACAATTATCAACTTTCTAAGTCTTTCTGAGCAGGAGAAATCGCAAAACATAGTCATTTCTTCATTGCCGTCCAAAAACAACGCTTTTTTACACTCCTGTCTCCCTTTCTCTTGGAAACAATGACTTACATCAATTCTTTTACATAATTCTTGTTTCTCATGACATTTCTAACATTGCCCACAATTATCAACTTTCTAAGTCTTTCTGAGCAGGAGAAATCGCAAAACATAGTCATTTCTTCATTGCCGTCCAAAAACAACGCTTTTTTACACTCCGGTCTCCCTTTCTCTTGGAAACAATGACTTACATCAATTCTTTTACATAATTCTTGTTTCTCATGACATTTCTAACATTGCCCACAATTATCAACTTTCTAAGTCTTTCTGAGCAGGAGAAATCGCAAAACATAGTCATTTCTTCATTGCCGTCCAAAAACAACGCTTTTTTACACTCCTGTCTCCCTTTCTCTTGGAAACAATGACTTACATCAATTCTTTTACATAATTCTTGTTTCTCATGACATTTCTAACATTGCCCACAATTATCAACTTTCTAAGTCTTTCTGAGCAGGAGAAATCGCAAAACATAGTCATTTCTTCATTGCCGTCCAAAAACAACGCTTTTTTACACTCCGGTCTCCCTTTCTCTTGGAAACAATGACTTACATCAATTCTTTTACATAATTCTTGTTTCTCATGACATTTCTAACATTTCCCACAATTATCAACTTTCTAAGTCTTTCTGAGCAGGAGAAATCGCAAAACATAGTCATTTCTTCATTGCCGTCCAAAAACAACGCTTTTTTACACTCCTGTCTCCCTTTCTCTTGGAAACAATGACTTACATCAATTCTTTTACATAATTCTTGTTTCTCATGACATTTCTAACATTGCCCACAATTATCAACTTTCTAAGTCTTTCTGAGCAGGAGAAATCGCAAAACATAGTGATTTCTTCATTGCCGTCCAAAAACAACGCTTTTTTACACTCCTGTCTCCCTTTCTCTTGGAAACAATGACTTACATCAATTCGTTTACATAATTCTTGTTTCTCATGACATTTCTAACATTGCCCACAATTATCAACTTTCTAAGTCTTTCTGAGCAGGAGAAATCGCAAAACATAGTCATTTCTTCATTGCCGTCCAAAAACAACGCTTTTTTACACTCCGGTCTCCCTTTCTCTTGGAAACAATGACTTACATCAATACTTTTACATAATTCATGTTTCTCATGACATTTCTAACATTGCCCACAATTATCAACTTTCTAAGTCTTTCTGAGCAAGAGAAATAAAAAAACAGTCATTTCTTCATTGCCGTCCAAAAACAACGCTTTTTTACACTCCGGTCTCCCTTTCTCTTGGAAACAATGACTTACATCAATTCTTTTACATAATTCTTGTTTCTCATGACATTTCTAACATTGCCCACAATTATCAACTTTCTAAGTCTTTCTGAGCAGGAGAAATCGCAAAACATAGTCATTTCTTCATTGCCGTCCAAAAACAACGCTTTTTTACACTCCGGTCTCCCTTTCTCTTGGAAACAATGACTTACATCAATTCTTTTACATAATTCTTGTTTCTCATGACATTTCTAACATTGCCCACAATTATCAACTTTCTAAGTCTTTCTGAGCAGGAGAAATCGCAAAACATAGTCATTTCTTCATTGCCGTCCAAAAACAACGCTTTTTTACACTCCTGTCTCCCTTTCTCTTGGAAACAATGACTTACATCAATTCTTTTACATAATTCTTGTTTCTCATGACATTTCTAACATTGCCCACAATTATCAACTTTCTAAGTCTTTCTGAGCAGGAGAAATCGCAAAACATAGTCATTTCTTCATTGCCGTCCAAAAACAACGCTTTTTTACACTCCGGTCTCCCTTTCTCTTGGAAACAATGACTTACATCAATTCTTTTACATAATTCATGTTTCTCATGACATTTCTAACATTGCCCACAATTATCAACTTTCTAAGTCTTTCTGAGCAAGAGAAATAAAAAAACAGTCATTTCTTCATTGCCGTCCAAAAACAACGCTTTTTTACACTCCGGTCTCCCTTTCTCTTGGAAACAATGACTTACATCAATTCTTTTACATAATTCTTGTTTCACATGACATTTCTAACATTTCCCACAATTATCAACTTTCTAAGTCTTTCTGAGCAGGAGAAATCGCAAAACATAGTCATTTCTTCATTGCCGTCCAAAAACAACGCTTTTTTACACTCCTGTCTCCCTTTCTCTTGGAAACAATGACTTACATCAATTCTTTTACATAATTCTTGTTTCTCATGACATTTCTAACATTGCCCACAATTATCAACTTTCTAAGTCTTTCTGAGCAGGAGAAATCGCAAAACATAGTCATTTCTTCATTGCCGTCCAAAAACAACGCTTTTTTACACTCCTGTCTCCCTTTCTCTTGGAAACAATGACTTACATCAATTCTTTTACATAATTCTTGTTTCTCATGACATTTCTAACATTGCCCACAATTATCAACTTTCTAAGTCTTTCTGAGCAGGAGAAATCGCAAAACATAGTCATTTCTTCATTGCCGTCCAAAAACAACGCTTTTTTACACTCCGGTCTCCCTTTCTCTTGGAAACAATGACTTACATCAATTCTTTTACATAATTCTTGTTTCTCATGACATTTCTAACATTGCCCACAATTATCAACTTTCTAAGTCTTTCTGAGCAGGAGAAATCGCAAAACATAGTCATTTCTTCATTGCCGTCCAAAAACAACGCTTTTTTACACTCCTGTCTCCCTTTCTCTTGGAAACAATGACTTACATCAATTCTTTTACATAATTCTTGTTTCTCATGACATTTCTAACATTGCCCACAATTATCAACTTTCTAAGTCTTTCTGAGCAGGAGAAATCGCAAAACATAGTCATTTCTTCATTGCCGTCCAAAAACAACGCTTTTTTACACTCCGGTCTCCCTTTCTCTTGGAAACAATGACTTACATCAATTCTTTTACATAATTCTTGTTTCTCATGACATTTCTAACATTTCCCACAATTATCAACTTTCTAAGTCTTTCTGAGCAGGAGAAATCGCAAAACATAGTCATTTCTTCATTGCCGTCCAAAAACAACGCTTTTTTACACTCCTGTCTCCCTTTCTCTTGGAAACAATGACTTACATCAATTCTTTTACATAATTCTTGTTTCTCATGACATTTCTAACATTGCCCACAATTATCAACTTTCTAAGTCTTTCTGAGCAGGAGAAATCGCAAAACATAGTGATTTCTTCATTGCCGTCCAAAAACAACGCTTTTTTACACTCCTGTCTCCCTTTCTCTTGGAAACAATGACTTACATCAATTCGTTTACATAATTCTTGTTTCTCATGACATTTCTAACATTGCCCACAATTATCAACTTTCTAAGTCTTTCTGAGCAGGAGAAATCGCAAAACATAGTCATTTCTTCATTGCCGTCCAAAAACAACGCTTTTTTACACTCCGGTCTCCCTTTCTCTTGGAAACAATGACTTACATCAATACTTTTACATAATTCATGTTTCTCATGACATTTCTAACATTGCCCACAATTATCAACTTTCTAAGTCTTTCTGAGCAAGAGAAATAAAAAAACAGTCATTTCTTCATTGCCGTCCAAAAACAACGCTTTTTTACACTCCGGTCTCCCTTTCTCTTGGAAACAATGACTTACATCAATTCTTTTACATAATTCTTGTTTCTCATGACATTTCTAACATTGCCCACAATTATCAACTTTCTAAGTCTTTCTGAGCAGGAGAAATCGCAAAACATAGTCATTTCTTCATTGCCGTCCAAAAACAACGCTTTTTTACACTCCGGTCTCCCTTTCTCTTGGAAACAATGACTTACATCAATTCTTTTACATAATTCTTGTTTCTCATGACATTTCTAACATTGCCCACAATTATCAACTTTCTAAGTCTTTCTGAGCAGGAGAAATCGCAAAACATAGTCATTTCTTCATTGCCGTCCAAAAACAACGCTTTTTTACACTCCTGTCTCCCTTTCTCTTGGAAACAATGACTTACATCAATTCTTTTACATAATTCTTGTTTCTCATGACATTTCTAACATTGCCCACAATTATCAACTTTCTAAGTCTTTCTGAGCAGGAGAAATCGCAAAACATAGTCATTTCTTCATTGCCGTCCAAAAACAACGCTTTTTTACACTCCGGTCTCCCTTTCTCTTGGAAACAATGACTTACATCAATTCTTTTACATAATTCATGTTTCTCATGACATTTCTAACATTGCCCACAATTATCAACTTTCTAAGTCTTTCTGAGCAAGAGAAATAAAAAAACAGTCATTTCTTCATTGCCGTCCAAAAACAACGCTTTTTTACACTCCGGTCTCCCTTTCTCTTGGAAACAATGACTTACATCAATTCTTTTACATAATTCTTGTTTCACATGACATTTCTAACATTTCCCACAATTATCAACTTTCTAAGTCTTTCTGAGCAGGAGAAATCGCAAAACATAGTCATTTCTTCATTGCCGTCCAAAAACAACGCTTTTTTACACTCCTGTCTCCCTTTCTCTTGGAAACAATGACTTACATCAATTCTTTTACATAATTCTTGTTTCTCATGACATTTCTAACATTGCCCACAATTATCAACTTTCTAAGTCTTTCTGAGCAGGAGAAATCGCAAAACATAGTCATTTCTTCATTGCCGTCCAAAAACAACGCTTTTTTACACTCCGGTCTCCCTTTCTCTTGGAAACAATGACTTACATCAATTCTTTTACATAATTCTTGTTTCTCATGACATTTCTAACATTTCCCACAATTATCAACTTTCTAAGTCTTTCTGAGCAGGAGAAATCGCAAAACATAGTCATTTCTTCATTGCCGTCCAAAAACAACGCTTTTTTACACTCCTGTCTCCCTTTCTCTTGGAAACAATGACTTACATCAATTCTTTTACATAATTCTTGTTTCTCATGACATTTCTAACATTGCCCACAATTATCAACTTTCTAAGTCTTTCTGAGCAGGAGAAATCGCAAAACATAGTCATTTCTTCATTGCCGTCCAAAAACAACGCTTTTTTACACTCCTGTCTCCCTTTCTCTTGGAAACAATGACTTACATCAATTCGTTTACATAATTCTTGTTTCTCATGACATTTCTAACATTGCCCACAATTATCAACTTTCTAAGTCTTTCTGAGCAGGAGAAATCGCAAAACATAGTCATTTCTTCATTGCCGTCCAAAAACAACGCTTTTTTACACTCCGGTCTCCCTTTCTCTTGGAAACAATGACTTACATCAATACTTTTACATAATTCATGTTTCTCATGACATTTCTAACATTGCCCACAATTATCAACTTTCTAAGTCTTTCTGAGCAAGAGAAATAAAAAAACAGTCATTTCTTCATTGCCGTCCAAAAACAACGCTTTTTTACACTCCGGTCTCCCTTTCTCTTGGAAACAATGACTTACATCAATTCTTTTACATAATTCTTGTTTCTCATGACATTTCTAACATTTCCCACAATTATCAACTTTCTAAGTCTTTCTGAGCAGGAGAAATCGCAAAACATAGTCATTTCTTCATTGCCGTCCAAAAACAACGCTTTTTTACACTCCTGTCTCCCTTTCTCTTGGAAACAATGACTTACATCAATTCTTTTACATAATTCTTGTTTCTCATGACATTTCTAACATTGCCCACAATTATCAACTTTCTAAGTCTTTCTGAGCAGGAGAAATCGCAAAACATAGTCATTTCTTCATTGCCGTCCAAAAACAACGCTTTTTTACACTCCTGTCTCCCTTTCTCTTGGAAACAATGACTTACATCAATTCTTTTACATAATTCTTGTTTCTCATGACATTTCTAACATTGCCCACAATTATCAACTTTCTAAGTCTTTCTGAGCAGGAGAAATCGCAAAACATAGTCATTTCTTCATTGCCGTCCAAAAACAACGCTTTTTTACACTCCGGTCTCCCTTTCTCTTGGAAACAATGACTTACATCAATTCTTTTACATAATTCTTGTTTCTCATGACATTTCTAACATTTCCCACAATTATCAACTTTCTAAGTCTTTCTGAGCAGGAGAAATCGCAAAACATAGTCATTTCTTCATTGCCGTCCAAAAACAACGCTTTTTTACACTCCTGTCTCCCTTTCTCTTGGAAACAATGACTTACATCAATTCTTTTACATAATTCTTGTTTCTCATGACATTTCTAACATTGCCCACAATTATCAACTTTCTAAGTCTTTCTGAGCAGGAGAAATCGCAAAACATAGTCATTTCTTCATTGCCGTCCAAAAACAACGCTTTTTTACACTCCTGTCTCCCTTTCTCTTGGAAACAATGACTTACATCAATTCGTTTACATAATTCTTGTTTCTCATGACATTTCTAACATTGCCCACAATTATCAACTTTCTAAGTCTTTCTGAGCAGGAGAAATCGCAAAACATAGTCATTTCTTCATTGCCGTCCAAAAACAACGCTTTTTTACACTCCGGTCTCCCTTTCTCTTGGAAACAATGACTTACATCAATACTTTTACATAATTCATGTTTCTCATGACATTTCTAACATTGCCCACAATTATCAACTTTCTAAGTCTTTCTGAGCAAGAGAAATAAAAAAACAGTCATTTCTTCATTGCCGTCCAAAAACAACGCTTTTTTACACTCCGGTCTCCCTTTCTCTTGGAAACAATGACTTACATCAATTCTTTTACATAATTCTTGTTTCTCATGACATTTCTAACATTGCCCACAATTATCAACTTTCTAAGTCTTTCTGAGCAGGAGAAATCGCAAAACATAGTCATTTCTTCATTGCCGTCCAAAAACAACGCTTTTTTACACTCCGGTCTCCCTTTCTCTTGGAAACAATGACTTACATCAATTCTTTTACATAATTCTTGTTTCTCATGACATTTCTAACATTGCCCACAATTATCAACTTTCTAAGTCTTTCTGAGCAGGAGAAATCGCAAAACATAGTCATTTCTTCATTGCCGTCCAAAAACAACGCTTTTTTACACTCCTGTCTCCCTTTCTCTTGGAAACAATGACTTACATCAATTCTTTTACATAATTCTTGTTTCTCATGACATTTCTAACATTGCCCACAATTATCAACTTTCTAAGTCTTTCTGAGCAGGAGAAATCGCAAAACATAGTCATTTCTTCATTGCCGTCCAAAAACAACGCTTTTTTACACTCCGGTCTCCCTTTCTCTTGGAAACAATGACTTACATCAATTCTTTTACATAATTCATGTTTCTCATGACATTTCTAACATTGCCCACAATTATCAACTTTCTAAGTCTTTCTGAGCAAGAGAAATCGCAAAACAGTCATTTCTTCATTGCCGTCCAAAAACAACGCTTTTTTACACTCCGGTCTCCCTTTCTCTTGGAAACAATGACTTACATCAATTCTTTTACATAATTCTTGTTTCACATGACATTTCTAACATTTCCCACAATTATCAACTTTCTAAGTCTTTCTGAGCAGGAGAAATCGCAAAACATAGTCATTTCTTCATTGCCGTCCAAAAACAACGCTTTTTTACACTCCTGTCTCCCTTTCTCTTGGAAACAATGACTTACATCAATTCTTTTACATAATTCTTGTTTCTCATGACATTTCTAACATTGCCCACAATTATCAACTTTCTAAGTCTTTCTGAGCAGGAGAAATCGCAAAACATAGTCATTTCTTCATTGCCGTCCAAAAACAACGCTTTTTTACACTCCGGTCTCCCTTTCTCTTGGAAACAATGACTTACATCAATTCTTTTACATAATTCTTGTTTCTCATGACATTTCTAACATTTCCCACAATTATCAACTTTCTAAGTCTTTCTGAGCAGGAGAAATCGCAAAACATAGTCATTTCTTCATTGCCGTCCAAAAACAACGCTTTTTTACACTCCTGTCTCCCTTTCTCTTGGAAACAATGACTTACATCAATTCTTTTACATAATTCTTGTTTCTCATGACATTTCTAACATTGCCCACAATTATCAACTTTCTAAGTCTTTCTGAGCAGGAGAAATCGCAAAACATAGTCATTTCTTCATTGCCGTCCAAAAACAACGCTTTTTTACACTCCTGTCTCCCTTTCTCTTGGAAACAATGACTTACATCAATTCTTTTACATAATTCTTGTTTCTCATGACATTTCTAACATTTCCCACAATTATCAACTTTCTAAGTCTTTCTGAGCAGGAGAAATCGCAAAACATAGTCATTTCTTCATTGCCGTCCAAAAACAACGCTTTTTTACACTCCTGTCTCCCTTTCTCTTGGAAACAATGACTTACATCAATTCTTTTACATAATTCTTGTTTCTCATGACATTTCTAACATTGCCCACAATTATCAACTTTCTAAGTCTTTCTGAGCAGGAGAAATCGCAAAACATAGTCATTTCTTCATTGCCGTCCAAAAACAACGCTTTTTTACACTCCTGTCTCCCTTTCTCTTGGAAACAATGACTTACATCAATTCGTTTACATAATTCTTGTTTCTCATGACATTTCTAACATTGCCCACAATTATCAACTTTCTAAGTCTTTCTGAGCAGGAGAAATCGCAAAACATAGTCATTTCTTCATTGCCGTCCAAAAACAACGCTTTTTTACACTCCGTTCTCCCTTTCTCTTGGAAACAATGACTTACATCAATACTTTTACATAATTCATGTTTCTCATGACATTTCTAACATTGCCCACAATTATCAACTTTCTAAGTCTTTCTGAGCAAGAGAAATAAAAAAACAGTCATTTCTTCATTGCCGTCCAAAAACAACGCTTTTTTACACTCCGGTCTCCCTTTCTCTTGGAAACAATGACTTACATCAATTCTTTTACATAATTCTTGTTTCTCATGACATTTCTAACATTGCCCACAATTATCAACTTTCTAAGTCTTTCTGAGCAGGAGAAATCGCAAAACATAGTCATTTCTTCATTGCCGTCCAAAAACAACGCTTTTTTACACTCCGGTCTCCCTTTCTCTTGGAAACAATGACTTACATCAATTCTTTTACATAATTCTTGTTTCTCATGACATTTCTAACATTGCCCACAATTATCAACTTTCTAAGTCTTTCTGAGCAGGAGAAATCGCAAAACATAGTCATTTCTTCATTGCCGTCCAAAAACAACGCTTTTTTACACTCCTGTCTCCCTTTCTCTTGGAAACAATGACTTACATCAATTCTTTTACATAATTCTTGTTTCTCATGACATTTCTAACATTGCCCACAATTATCAACTTTCTAAGTCTTTCTGAGCAGGAGAAATCGCAAAACATAGTCATTTCTTCATTGCCGTCCAAAAACAACGCTTTTTTACACTCCGGTCTCCCTTTCTCTTGGAAACAATGACTTACATCAATTCTTTTACATAATTCATGTTTCTCATGACATTTCTAACATTGCCCACAATTATCAACTTTCTAAGTCTTTCTGAGCAAGAGAAATAAAAAAACAGTCATTTCTTCATTGCCGTCCAAAAACAACGCTTTTTTACACTCCGGTCTCCCTTTCTCTTGGAAACAATGACTTACATCAATTCTTTTACATAATTCTTGTTTCACATGACATTTCTAACATTTCCCACAATTATCAACTTTCTAAGTCTTTCTGAGCAGGAGAAATCGCAAAACATAGTCATTTCTTCATTGCCGTCCAAAAACAACGCTTTTTTACACTCCTGTCTCCCTTTCTCTTGGAAACAATGACTTACATCAATTCTTTTACATAATTCTTGTTTCTCATGACATTTCTAACATTGCCCACAATTATCAACTTTCTAAGTCTTTCTGAGCAGGAGAAATCGCAAAACATAGTCATTTCTTCATTGCCGTCCAAAAACAACGCTTTTTTACTCTCCGGTCTCCCTTTCTCTTGGAAACAATGACTTACATCAATTCTTTTACATAATTCTTGTTTCTCATGACATTTCTAACATTTCCCACAATTATCAACTTTCTAAGTCTTTCTGAGCAGGAGAAATCGCAAAACATAGTCATTTCTTCATTGCCGTCCAAAAACAACGCTTTTTTACACTCCTGTCTCCCTTTCTCTTGGAAACAATGACTTACATCAATTCTTTTACATAATTCTTGTTTCTCATGACATTTCTAACATTGCCCACAATTATCAACTTTCTAAGTCTTTCTGAGCAGGAGAAATCGCAAAACATAGTCATTTCTTCATTGCCGTCCAAAAACAACGCTTTTTTACACTCCTGTCTCCCTTTCTCTTGGAAACAATGACTTACATCAATTCGTTTACATAATTCTTGTTTCTCATGACATTTCTAACATTGCCCACAATTATCAACTTTCTAAGTCTTTCTGAGCAGGAGAAATCGCAAAACATAGTCATTTCTTCATTGCCGTCCAAAAACAACGCTTTTTTACACTCCGGTCTCCCTTTCTCTTGGAAACAATGACTTACATCAATACTTTTACATAATTCATGTTTCTCATGACATTTCTAACATTGCCCACAATTATCAACTTTCTAAGTCTTTCTGAGCAAGAGAAATAAAAAAACAGTCATTTCTTCATTGCCGTCCAAAAACAACGCTTTTTTACACTCCGGTCTCCCTTTCTCTTGGAAACAATGACTTACATCAATTCTTTTACATAATTCTTGTTTCTCATGACATTTCTAACATTTCCCACAATTATCAACTTTCTAAGTCTTTCTGAGCAGGAGAAATCGCAAAACATAGTCATTTCTTCATTGCCGTCCAAAAACAACGCTTTTTTACACTCCTGTCTCCCTTTCTCTTGGAAACAATGACTTACATCAATTCTTTTACATAATTCTTGTTTCTCATGACATTTCTAACATTGCCCACAATTATCAACTTTCTAAGTCTTTCTGAGCAGGAGAAATCGCAAAACATAGTCATTTCTTCATTGCCGTCCAAAAACAACGCTTTTTTACACTCCTGTCTCCCTTTCTCTTGGAAACAATGACTTACATCAATTCTTTTACATAATTCTTGTTTCTCATGACATTTCTAACATTGCCCACAATTATCAACTTTCTAAGTCTTTCTGAGCAGGAGAAATCGCAAAACATAGTCATTTCTTCATTGCCGTCCAAAAACAACGCTTTTTTACACTCCGGTCTCCCTTTCTCTTGGAAACAATGACTTACATCAATTCTTTTACATAATTCTTGTTTCTCATGACATTTCTAACATTTCCCACAATTATCAACTTTCTAAGTCTTTCTGAGCAGGAGAAATCGCAAAACATAGTCATTTCTTCATTGCCGTCCAAAAACAACGCTTTTTTACACTCCTGTCTCCCTTTCTCTTGGAAACAATGACTTACATCAATTCTTTTACATAATTCTTGTTTCTCATGACATTTCTAACATTGCCCACAATTATCAACTTTCTAAGTCTTTCTGAGCAGGAGAAATCGCAAAACATAGTCATTTCTTCATTGCCGTCCAAAAACAACGCTTTTTTACACTCCTGTCTCCCTTTCTCTTGGAAACAATGACTTACATCAATTCGTTTACATAATTCTTGTTTCTCATGACATTTCTAACATTGCCCACAATTATCAACTTTCTAAGTCTTTCTGAGCAGGAGAAATCGCAAAACATAGTCATTTCTTCATTGCCGTCCAAAAACAACGCTTTTTTACACTCCGGTCTCCCTTTCTCTTGGAAACAATGACTTACATCAATACTTTTACATAATTCATGTTTCTCATGACATTTCTAACATTGCCCACAATTATCAACTTTCTAAGTCTTTCTGAGCAAGAGAAATAAAAAAACAGTCATTTCTTCATTGCCGTCCAAAAACAACGCTTTTTTACACTCCGGTCTCCCTTTCTCTTGGAAACAATGACTTACATCAATTCTTTTACATAATTCTTGTTTCTCATGACATTTCTAACATTGCCCACAATTATCAACTTTCTAAGTCTTTCTGAGCAGGAGAAATCGCAAAACATAGTCATTTCTTCATTGCCGTCCAAAAACAACGCTTTTTTACACTCCGGTCTCCCTTTCTCTTGGAAACAATGACTTACATCAATTCTTTTACATAATTCTTGTTTCTCATGACATTTCTAACATTGCCCACAATTATCAACTTTCTAAGTCTTTCTGAGCAGGAGAAATCGCAAAACATAGTCATTTCTTCATTGCCGTCCAAAAACAACGCTTTTTTACACTCCTGTCTCCCTTTCTCTTGGAAACAATGACTTACATCAATTCTTTTACATAATTCTTGTTTCTCATGACATTTCTAACATTGCCCACAATTATCAACTTTCTAAGTCTTTCTGAGCAGGAGAAATCGCAAAACATAGTCATTTCTTCATTGCCGTCCAAAAACAACGCTTTTTTACACTCCGGTCTCCCTTTCTCTTGGAAACAATGACTTACATCAATTCTTTTACATAATTCATGTTTCTCATGACATTTCTAACATTGCCCACAATTATCAACTTTCTAAGTCTTTCTGAGCAAGAGAAATCGCAAAACAGTCATTTCTTCATTGCCGTCCAAAAACAACGCTTTTTTACACTCCGGTCTCCCTTTCTCTTGGAAACAATGACTTACATCAATTCTTTTACATAATTCTTGTTTCACATGACATTTCTAACATTTCCCACAATTATCAACTTTCTAAGTCTTTCTGAGCAGGAGAAATCGCAAAACATAGTCATTTCTTCATTGCCGTCCAAAAACAACGCTTTTTTACACTCCTGTCTCCCTTTCTCTTGGAAACAATGACTTACATCAATTCTTTTACATAATTCTTGTTTCTCATGACATTTCTAACATTGCCCACAATTATCAACTTTCTAAGTCTTTCTGAGCAGGAGAAATCGCAAAACATAGTCATTTCTTCATTGCCGTCCAAAAACAACGCTTTTTTACACTCCGGTCTCCCTTTCTCTTGGAAACAATGACTTACATCAATTCTTTTACATAATTCTTGTTTCTCATGACATTTCTAACATTTCCCACAATTATCAACTTTCTAAGTCTTTCTGAGCAGGAGAAATCGCAAAACATAGTCATTTCTTCATTGCCGTCCAAAAACAACGCTTTTTTACACTCCTGTCTCCCTTTCTCTTGGAAACAATGACTTACATCAATTCTTTTACATAATTCTTGTTTCTCATGACATTTCTAACATTGCCCACAATTATCAACTTTCTAAGTCTTTCTGAGCAGGAGAAATCGCAAAACATAGTCATTTCTTCATTGCCGTCCAAAAACAACGCTTTTTTACACTCCTGTCTCCCTTTCTCTTGGAAACAATGACTTACATCAATTCGTTTACATAATTCTTGTTTCTCATGACATTTCTAACATTGCCCACAATTATCAACTTTCTAAGTCTTTCTGAGCAGGAGAAATCGCAAAACATAGTCATTTCTTCATTGCCGTCCAAAAACAACGCTTTTTTACACTCCGGTCTCCCTTTCTCTTGGAAACAATGACTTACATCAATACTTTTACATAATTCATGTTTCTCATGACATTTCTAACATTGCCCACAATTATCAACTTTCTAAGTCTTTCTGAGCAAGAGAAATAAAAAAACAGTCATTTCTTCATTGCCGTCCAAAAACAACGCTTTTTTACACTCCGGTCTCCCTTTCTCTTGGAAACAATGACTTACATCAATTCTTTTACATAATTCTTGTTTCTCATGACATTTCTAACATTGCCCACAATTATCAACTTTCTAAGTCTTTCTGAGCAGGAGAAATCGCAAAACATAGTCATTTCTTCATTGCCGTCCAAAAACAACGCTTTTTTACACTCCGGTCTCCCTTTCTCTTGGAAACAATGACTTACATCAATTCTTTTACATAATTCTTGTTTCTCATGACATTTCTAACATTGCCCACAATTATCAACTTTCTAAGTCTTTCTGAGCAGGAGAAATCGCAAAACATAGTCATTTCTTCATTGCCGTCCAAAAACAACGCTTTTTTACACTCCTGTCTCCCTTTCTCTTGGAAACAATGACTTACATCAATTCTTTTACATAATTCTTGTTTCTCATGACATTTCTAACATTGCCCACAATTATCAACTTTCTAAGTCTTTCTGAGCAGGAGAAATCGCAAAACATAGTCATTTCTTCATTGCCGTCCAAAAACAACGCTTTTTTACACTCCGGTCTCCCTTTCTCTTGGAAACAATGACTTACATCAATTCTTTTACATAATTCATGTTTCTCATGACATTTCTAACATTGCCCACAATTATCAACTTTCTAAGTCTTTCTGAGCAAGAGAAATAAAAAAACAGTCATTTCTTCATTGCCGTCCAAAAACAACGCTTTTTTACACTCCGGTCTCCCTTTCTCTTGGAAACAATGACTTACATCAATTCTTTTACATAATTCTTGTTTCTCATGACATTTCTAACATTGCCCACAATTATCAACTTTCTAAGTCTTTCTGAGCAGGAGAAATCGCAAAACATAGTCATTTCTTCATTGCCGTCCAAAAACAACGCTTTTTTACACTCCTGTCTCCCTTTCTCTTGGAAACAATGACTTACATCAATTCTTTTACATAATTCTTGTTTCTCATGACATTTCTAACATTGCCCACAATTATCAACTTTCTAAGTCTTTCTGAGCAGGAGAAATCGCAAAACATAGTCATTTCTTCATTGCCGTCCAAAAACAACGCTTTTTTACACTCCGGTCTCCCTTTCTCTTGGAAACAATGACTTACATCAATTCTTTTACATAATTCTTGTTTCTCATGACATTTCTAACATTGCCCACAATTATCAACTTTCTAAGTCTTTCTGAGCAGGAGAAATCGCAAAACATAGTCATTTCTTCATTGCCGTCCAAAAACAACGCTTTTTTACACTCCTGTCTCCCTTTCTCTTGGAAACAATGACTTACATCAATTCTTTTACATAATTCTTGTTTCTCATGACATTTCTAACGTTGCCCACAATTATCAACTTTCTAAGTCTTTCTGAGCATGAGAAATCGCAAAACATAGTCATTTCTTCATTGCCGTCCAAAAACAACGCTTTTTTACACTCCGGTCTCCCTTTCTCTTGGAAACAATGACTTACATCAATTCTTTTACATAATTCATGTTTCTCATGACATTTCTAACATTGCCCACAATTATCAACTTTCTAAGTCTTTCTGAGCAAGAGAAATAAAAAAACAGTCATTTCTTCATTGCCGTCCAAAAACAACGCTTTTTTACACTCCGGTCTCCCTTTCTCTTGGAAACAATGACTTACATCAATTCTTTTACATAATTCTTGTTTCTCATGACATTTCTAACATTGCCCACAATTATCAACTTTCTAAGTCTTTCTGAGCAGGAGAAATCGCAAAACATAGTCATTTCTTCATTGCCGTCCAAAAACAACGCTTTTTTACACTCCAGTCTCCCTTTCTCTTGGAAACAATGACTTACATCAATTCTTTTACATAATTCTTGTTTCTCATGACATTTCTAACATTGCCCACAATTATCAACTTTCTAAGTCTTTCTGAGCAAGAGAAATCGCAAAACAGTCATTTCTTCATTGCCGTCCAAAAACAACGCTTTTTTACACTCCGGTCTCCCTTTCTCTTGGAAACAATGACTTACATCAATTCTTTTACATAATTCTTGTTTCACATGACATTTCTAACATTTCCCACAATTATCAACTTTCTAAGTCTTTCTGAGCAGGAGAAATCGCAAAACATAGTCATTTCTTCATTGCCGTCCAAAAACAACGCTTTTTTACACTCCTGTCTCCCTTTCTCTTGGAAACAATGACTTACATCAATTCTTTTACATAATTCTTGTTTCTCATGACATTTCTAACATTGCCCACAATTATCAACTTTCTAAGTCTTTCTGAGCAGGAGAAATCGCAAAACATAGTCATTTCTTCATTGCCGTCCAAAAACAACGCTTTTTTACACTCCGGTCTCCCTTTCTCTTGGAAACAATGACTTACATCAATTCTTTTACATAATTCTTGTTTCTCATGACATTTCTAACATTTCCCACAATTATCAACTTTCTAAGTCTTTCTGAGCAGGAGAAATCGCAAAACATAGTCATTTCTTCATTGCCGTCCAAAAACAACGCTTTTTTACACTCCTGTCTCCCTTTCTCTTGGAAACAATGACTTACATCAATTCTTTTACATAATTCTTGTTTCTCATGACATTTCTAACATTGCCCACAATTATCAACTTTCTAAGTCTTTCTGAGCAGGAGAAATCGCAAAACATAGTCATTTCTTCATTGCCGTCCAAAAACAACGCTTTTTTACACTCCTGTCTCCCTTTCTCTTGGAAACAATGACTTACATCAATTCTTTTACATAATTCTTGTTTCTCATGACATTTCTAACATTGCCCACAATTATCAACTTTCTAAGTCTTTCTGAGCAGGAGAAATCGCAAAACATAGTCATTTCTTCATTGCCGTCCAAAAACAACGCTTTTTTACACTCCGGTCTCCCTTTCTCTTGGAAACAATGACTTACATCAATTCTTTTACATAATTCTTGTTTCTCATGACATTTCTAACATTTCCCACAATTATCAACTTTCTAAGTCTTTCTGAGCAGGAGAAATCGCAAAACATAGTCATTTCTTCATTGCCGTCCAAAAACAACGCTTTTTTACACTCCTGTCTCCCTTTCTCTTGGAAACAATGACTTACATCAATTCTTTTACATAATTCTTGTTTCTCATGACATTTCTAACATTGCCCACAATTATCAACTTTCTAAGTCTTTCTGAGCAGGAGAAATCGCAAAACATAGTCATTTCTTCATTGCCGTCCAAAAACAACGCTTTTTTACACTCCGGTCTCCCTTTCTCTTGGAAACAATGACTTACATCAATTCTTTTACATAATTCTTGTTTCTCATGACATTTCTAACATTGCCCACAATTATCAACTTTCTAAGTCTTTCTGAGCAGGAGAAATCGCAAAACATAGTCATTTCTTCATTGCCGTCCAAAAACAACGCTTTTTTACACTCCTGTCTCCCTTTTTCTTGGAAACAATGACTTACATCAATTCGTTTACATAATTCTTGTTTCTCATGACATTTCTAACATTGCCCACAATTATCAACTTTCTAAGTCTTTCTGAGCAGGAGAAATCGCAAAACATAGTCATTTCTTCATTGCCGTCCAAAAACAACGCTTTTTTACACTCCGGTCTCCCTTTCTCTTGGAAACAATGACTTACATCAATACTTTTACATAATTCATGTTTCTCATGACATTTCTAACATTGCCCACAATTATCAACTTTCTAAGTCTTTCTGAGCAAGAGAAATAAAAAAACAGTCATTTCTTCATTGCCGTCCAAAAACAACGCTTTTTTACACTCCGGTCTCCCTTTCTCTTGGAAACAATGACTTACATCAATTCTTTTACATAATTCTTGTTTCTCATGACATTTCTAACATTGCCCACAATTATCAACTTTCTAAGTCTTTCTGAGCAGGAGAAATCGCAAAACATAGTCATTTCTTTATTGCCGTCCAAAAACAACGCTTTTTTACACTCCGGTCTCCCTTTCTCTTGGAAACAATGACTTACATCAATTCTTTTACATAATTCTTGTTTCTCATGACATTTCTAACATTGCCCACAATTATCAACTTTCTAAGTCTTTCTGAGCAGGAGAAATCGCAAAACATAGTCATTTCTTCATTGCCGTCCAAAAACAACGCTTTTTTACACTCCTGTCTCCCTTTCTCTTGGAAACAATGACTTACATCAATTCTTTTACATAATTCTTGTTTCTCATGACATTTCTAACATTGCCCACAATTATCAACTTTCTAAGTCTTTCTGAGCAGGAGAAATCGCAAAACATAGTCATTTCTTCATTGCCGTCCAAAAACAACGCTTTTTTACACTCCGGTCTCCCTTTCTCTTGGAAACAATGACTTACATCAATTCTTTTACATAATTCATATTTCTCATGACATTTCTAACATTGCCCACAATTATCAACTTTCTAAGTCTTTCTGAGCAAGAGAAATAAAAAAACAGTCATTTCTTCATTGCCGTCCAAAAACAACGCTTTTTTACACTCCGGTCGAACTTTCTCTTGGAAACAATGACTTACATCAATTCTTTTACATAATTCTTGTTTCTCATGACATTTCTAACATTGCCCACAATTATCAACTTTCTAAGTCTTTCTGAGCAGGAGAAATCGCAAAACATAGTCATTTCTTCATTGCCGTCCAAAAACAACGCTTTTTTACACTCCTGTCTCCCTTTCTCTTGGAAACAATGACTTACATCAATTCTTTTACATAATTCTTGTTTCTCATGACATTTCTAACATTGCCCACAATTATCAACTTTCTAAGTCTTTCTGAGCAGGAGAAATCGCAAAACATAGTCATTTCTTCATTGCCGTCCAAAAACAACGCTTTTTTACACTCCGGTCTCCCTTTCTCTTGGAAACAATGACTTACATCAATTCTTTTACATAATTCTTGTTTCTCATGACATTTCTAACATTGCCCACAATTATCAACTTTCTAAGTCTTTCTGAGCAGGAGAAATCGCAAAACATAGTCATTTCTTCATTGCCGTCCAAAAACAACGCTTTTTTACACTCCTGTCTCCCTTTCTCTTGGAAACAATGACTTACATCAATTCTTTTACATAATTCTTGTTTCTCATGACATTTCTAACATTGCCCACAATTATCAACTTTCTAAGTCTTTCTGAGCATGAGAAATCGCAAAACATAGTCATTTCTTCATTGCCGTCCAAAAACAACGCTTTTTTACACTCCGGTCTCCCTTTCTCTTGGAAACAATGACTTACATCAATTCTTTTACATAATTCATGTTTCTCATGACATTTCTAACATTGCCCACAATTATCAACTTTCTAAGTCTTTCTGAGCAAGAGAAATAAAAAAACAGTCATTTCTTCATTGCCGTCCAAAAACAACGCTTTTTTACACTCCGGTCTCCCTTTCTCTTGGAAACAATGACTTACATCAATTCTTTTACATAATTCTTGTTTCTCATGACATTTCTAACATTGCCCACAATTATCAACTTTCTAAGTCTTTCTGAGCAGGAGAAATCGCAAAACATAGTCATTTCTTCATTGCCGTCCAAAAACAACGCTTTTTTACACTCCAGTCTCCCTTTCTCTTGGAAACAATGACTTACATCAATTCTTTTACATAATTCTTGTTTCTCATGACATTTCTAACATTGCCCACAATTATCAACTTTCTAAGTCTTTCTGAGCAAGAGAAATCGCAAAACAGTCATTTCTTCATTGCCGTCCAAAAACAACGCTTTTTTACACTCCGGTCTCCCTTTCTCTTGGAAACAATGACTTACATCAATTCTTTTACATAATTCTTGTTTCACATGACATTTCTAACATTTCCCACAATTATCAACTTTCTAAGTCTTTCTGAGCAGGAGAAATCGCAAAACATAGTCATTTCTTCATTGCCGTCCAAAAACAACGCTTTTTTACACTCCTGTCTCCCTTTCTCTTGGAAACAATGACTTACATCAATTCTTTTACATAATTCTTGTTTCTCATGACATTTCTAACATTGCCCACAATTATCAACTTTCTAAGTCTTTCTGAGCAGGAGAAATCGCAAAACATAGTCATTTCTTCATTGCCGTCCAAAAACAACGCTTTTTTACACTCCGGTCTCCCTTTCTCTTGGAAACAATGACTTACATCAATTCTTTTACATAATTCTTGTTTCTCATGACATTTCTAACATTTCCCACAATTATCAACTTTCTAAGTCTTTCTGAGCAGGAGAAATCGCAAAACATAGTCATTTCTTCATTGCCGTCCAAAAACAACGCTTTTTTACACTCCTGTCTCCCTTTCTCTTGGAAACAATGACTTACATCAATTCTTTTACATAATTCTTGTTTCTCATGACATTTCTAACATTGCCCACAATTATCAACTTTCTAAGTCTTTCTGAGCAGGAGAAATCGCAAAACATAGTCATTTCTTCATTGCCGTCCAAAAACAACGCTTTTTTACACTCCAGTCTCCCTTTCTCTTGGAAACAATGACTTACATCAATTCTTTTACATAATTCTTGTTTCTCATGACATTTCTAACATTGCCCACAATTATCAACTTTCTAAGTCTTTCTGAGCAAGAGAAATCGCAAAACAGTCATTTCTTCATTGCCGTCCAAAAACAACGCTTTTTTACACTCCGGTCTCCCTTTCTCTTGGAAACAATGACTTACATCAATTCTTTTACATAATTCTTGTTTCTCATGACATTTCTAACATTTCCCACAATTATCAACTTTCTAAGTCTTTCTGAGCAGGAGAAATCGCAAAACATAGTCATTTCTTCATTGCCGTCCAAAAACAACGCTTTTTTACACTCCGGTCTCCCTTTCTCTTGGAAACAATGACTTACATCAATTCTTTTACATAATTCATGTTTCTCATGACATTTCTAACATTGCCCACAATTATCAACTTTCTAAGTCTTTCTGAGCAAGAGAAATAAAAAAACAGTCATTTCTTCATTGCCGTCCAAAAACAACGCTTTTTTACACTCCGGTCTCCCTTTCTCTTGGAAACAATGACTTACATCAATTCTTTTACATAATTCTTGTTTCTCATGACATTTCTAACATTTCCCACAATTATCAACTTTCTAAGTCTTTCTGAGCAGGAGAAATCGCAAAACATAGTCATTTCTTCATTGCCGTCCAAAAACAACGCTTTTTTACACTCCGGTCTCCCTTTCTCTTGGAAACAATGACTTACATCAATTCTTTTACATAATTCTTGTTTCTCATGACATTTCTAACATTGCCCACAATTATCAACTTTCTAAGTCTTTCTGAGCAGGAGAAATCGCAAAACATAGTCATTTCTTCATTGCCGTCCAAAAACAACGCTTTTTTACACTCCTGTCTCCCTTTCTCTTGGAAACAATGACTTACATCAATTCTTTTACATAATTCTTGTTTCTCATGACATTTCTAACATTGCCCACAATTATCAACTTTCTAAGTCTTTCTGAGCAGGAGAAATCGCAAAACATAGTCATTTCTTCATTGCCGTCCAAAAACAACGCTTTTTTACACTCCGGTCTCCCTTTCTCTTGGAAACAATGGCTTACATCAATTCTTTTACATAATTCATGTTTCTCATGACATTTCTAACATTGCCCACAATTATCAACTTTCTAAGTCTTTCTGAGCAAGAGAAATAAAAAAACAGTCATTTCTTCATTGCCGTCCAAAAACAACGCTTTTTTACACTCCTGTCTCCCTTTCTCTTGGAAACAATGACTTACATCAATTCTTTTACATAATTCTTGTTTCTCATGACATTTCTAACATTGCCCACAATTATCAACTTTCTAAGTCTTTCTGAGCAGGAGAAATCGCAAAACATAGTCATTTCTTCATTGCCGTCCAAAAACAACGCTTTTTTACACTCCTGTCTCCCTTTCTCTTGGAAACAATGACTTACATCAATTCTTTTACATAATTCTTGTTTCTCATGACATTTCTAACATTGCCCACAATTATCAACTTTCTAAGTCTTTCTGAGCAGGAGAAATCGCAAAACATAGTCATTTCTTCATTGCCGTCCAAAAACAACGCTTTTTTACACTCCGGTCTCCCTTTCTCTTGGAAACAATGACTTACATCAATTCTTTTACATAATTCTTGTTTCTCATGACATTTCTAACATTGCCCACAATTATCAACTTTCTAAGTTTTTCTGAGCAGGAGAAATCACAAAACATAGTCATTTCTTCATTGCCGTCCAAAAACAACGCTTTTTTACACTCCTGTCTCCCTTTCTCTTGGAAACAATGACTTACATCAATTCTTTTACATAATTCTTGTTTCTCATGACATTTCTAACATTGCCCACAATTATCAACTTTCTAAGTCTTTCTGAGCATGAGAAATCGCAAAACATAGTCATTTCTTCATTGCCGTCCAAAAACAACGCTTTTTTACACTCCGGTCTCCCTTTCTCTTGAAAACAATGACTTACATCAATTCTTTTACATAATTCATGTTTCTCATGACATTTCTAACATTGCCCACAATTATCAACTTTCTAAGTCTTTCTGAGCAAGAGAAATAAAAAAACAGTCATTTCTTCATTGCCGTCCAAAAACAACGCTTTTTTACACTCCGGTCTCCCTTTCTCTTGGAAACAATGACTTACATCAATTCTTTTACATAATTCTTGTTTCTCATGACATTTCTAACATTGCCCACAATTATCAACTTTCTAAGTCTTTCTGAGCAGGAGAAATCGCAAAACATAGTCATTTCTTCATTGCCGTCCAAAAACAACGCTTTTTTACACTCCAGTCTCCCTTTCTCTTGGAAACAATGACTTACATCAATTCTTTTACATAATTCTTGTTTCTCATGACATTTCTAACATTGCCCACAATTATCAACTTTCTAAGTCTTTCTGAGCAAGAGAAATCGCAAAACAGTCATTTCTTCATTGCCGTCCAAAAACAACGCTTTTTTACACTCCGGTCTCCCTTTCTCTTGGAAACAATGACTTACATCAATTCTTTTACATAATTCTTGTTTCACATGACATTTCTAACATTTCCCACAATTATCAACTTTCTAAGTCTTTCTGAGCAGGAGAAATCGCTAAACATAGTCATTTCTTCATTGCCGTCCAAAAACAACGCTTTTTTACACTCCTGTCTCCCTTTCTCTTGGAAACAATGACTTACATCAATTCTTTTACATAATTCTTGTTTCTCATGACATTTCTAACATTGCCCACAATTATCAACTTTCTAAGTCTTTCTGAGCAGGAGAAATAGCAAAACATAGTCATTTCTTCATTGCCGTCCAAAAACAACGCTTTTTTACACTCCAGTCTCCCTTTCTCTTGGAAACAATGACTTACATCAATTCTTTTACATAATTCTTGTTTCTCATGACATTTCTAACATTGCCCACAATTATCAACTTTCTAAGTCTTTCTGAGCAAGAGAAATCGCAAAACAGTCATTTCTTCAATGCCGTCCAAAAACAACGCTTTTTTACACTCCGGTCTCCCTTTCTCTTGGAAACAATGACTTACATCAATTCTTTTACATAATTCTTGTTTCTCATGACATTTCTAACATTTCCCACAATTATCAACTTTCTAAGTCTTTCTGAGCAGGAGAAATCACAAAACAGTCATTTCTTCATTGCCGTCCAAAAACAACGCTTTTTTACACTCCTGTCTCCCTTTCTCTTGGAAACAATGACTTACATCAATTCTTTTACATAATTCTTGTTTCTCATGACATTTCTAACATTGCCCACAATTATCAACTTTCTAAGTCTTTCTGAGCAGGAGAAATCGCAAAACATAGTCATTTCTTCATTGCCGTCCAAAAACAACGCTTTTTTACACTCCGGTCTCCCTTTCTCTTGGAAACAATGACTTACATCAATTCTTTTACATAATTCTTGTTTCTCATGACATTTCTAACATTTCCCACAATTATCAACTTTCTAAGTCTTTCTGAGCAGGAGAAATCGCAAAACATAGTCATTTCTTCATTGCCGTCCAAAAACAACGCTTTTTTACACTCCTGTCTCCCTTTCTCTTGGAAACAATGACTTACATCAATTCTTTTACATAATTCTTGTTTCTCATGACATTTCTAACATTGCCCACAATTATCAACTTTCTAAGTCTTTCTGAGCAGGAGAAATCGCAAAACATAGTCATTTCTTCATTGCCGTCCAAAAACAACGCTTTTTTACACTCCGGTCTCCCTTTCTCTTGGAAACAATGACTTACATCAATTCTTTTACATAATTCTTGTTTCTCATGACATTTCTAACATTGCCCACAATTATCAACTTTCTAAGTCTTTCTGAGCAGGAGAAATCGCAAAACATAGTCATTTCTTCATTGCCGTCCAAAAACAACGCTTTTTTACACTCCTGGCTCCCTTTCTCTTGGAAACAATGACTTACATCAATTCTTTTACATAATTCTTGTTTCTCATGACATTTCTAACATTGCCCACAATTATCAACTTTCTAAGTCTTTCTGAGCAGGAGAAATCGCAAAACATAGTCATTTCTTCATTGCCGTCCAAAAACAACGCTTTTTTACACTCCGGTCTCCCTTTCTCTTGGAAACAATGACTTACATCAATTCTTTTACATAATTCATGTTTCTCATGACATTTCTAACATTGCCCACAATTATCAACTTTCTAAGTCTTTCTGAGCAAGAGAAATAAAAAAACAGTCATTTCTTCATTGCTGTCCAAAAACAACGCTTTTTTACACTCCGGTCTCCCTTTCTCTTGGAAACAATGACTTACATCAATTCTTTTACATAATTCTTGTTTCTCATGACATTTCTAACATTGCCCACAATTATCAACTTTCTAAGTCTTTCTGAGCAGGAGAAATCGCAAAACATAGTCATTTCTTCATTGCCGTCCAAAAACAACGCTTTTTACACTCCGGTCTCCCTTTCTCTTGGAAACAATGACTTACATCAATTCTTTTACATAATTCTTGTTTCTCATGACATTTCTAACATTTCCCACAATTATCAACTTTCTAAGTCTTTCTGAGCAGGAGAAATCGCAAAACATAGTCATTTCTTCATTGCCGTCCAAAAACAACGCTTTTTTACACTCCTGTCTCCCTTTCTCTTGGAAACAATGACTTACATCAATTCTTTTACATAATTCTTGTTTCTCATGACATTTCTAACATTGCCCACAATTATCAACTTTCTAAGTTTTTCTGAGCAGGAGAAATCACAAAACATAGTCATTTCTTCATTGCCGTCCAAAAACAACGCTTTTTTACACTCCTGTCTCCCTTTCTCTTGGAAACAATGACTTACATCAATTCTTTTACATAATTCTTGTTTCTCATGACATTTCTAACATTGCCCACAATTATCAACTTTCTAAGTCTTTCTGAGCATGAGAAATCGCAAACATAGTCATTTCTTCATTGCCGTCCAAAAACAACGCTTTTTTACACTCCTGTCTCCCTTTCTCTTGGAAACAATGACTTACATCAATTCTTTTACATAATTCTTGTTTCTCATGACATTTCTAACATTGCCCACAATTATCAACTTTCTAAGTCTTTCTGAGCAAGAGAAATAAAAAAACAGTCATTTCTTCATTGCCGTCCAAAAACAACGCTTTTTTACACTCCGGTCTCCCTTTCTCTTGGAAACAATGACTTACATCAATTCTTTTACATAATTCTTGTTTCTCATGACATTTCTAACATTGCCCACAATTATCAACTTTCTAAGTCTTTCTGAGCAGGAGAAATCGCAAAACATAGTCATTTCTTCTTTGCCGTCCAAAAACAACGCTTTTTTACACTCCAGTCTCCCTTTCTCTTGGAAACAATGACTTACATCAATTCTTTTACATAATTCTTGTTTCTCATGACATTTCTAACATTGCCCACAATTATCAACTTTCTAAGTCTTTCTGAGCAAGAGAAATCGCAAAACAGTCATTTCTTCATTGCTGTCCAAAAACAACGCTTTTTTACACTCCTGTCTCCCTTTCTCTTGGAAACAATGACTTACATCAATTCTTTTACATAATTCTTGTTTCTCATGACATTTCTAACATTGCCCACAATTATCAACTTTCTAAGTCTTTCTGAGCAGGAGAAATCGCAAAACATAGTCATTTCTTCATTGCCGTCCAAAAACAACGCTTTTTTACACTCCGGTCTCCCTTTCTCTTGGAAACAATGACTTACATCAATTCTTTTACATAATTCATGTTTCTCATGACATTTCTAACATTGCCCACAATTATCAACTTTCTAAGTCTTTCTGAGCAAGAGAAATCAAAAAACAGTCATTTCTTCATTGCCGTCCAAAAACAACGCTTTTTTACACTCCGGTCTCCCTTTCTCTTGGAAACAATGACTTACATCAATTCTTTTACATAATTCTTGTTTCTCATGACATTTCTAACATTGCCCACAATTATCAACTTTCTAAGTCTTTCTGAGCAGGAGAAATCGCAAAACATAGTCATTTCTTCATTGCCGTCCAAAAACAACGCTTTTTTACACTCCGGTCTCCCTTTCTCTTGGAAACAATGACTTACATCAATTCTTTTACATAATTCTTGTTTCTCATGACATTTCTAACATTGCCCACAATTATCAACTTTCTAAGTCTTTCTGAGCAAGAGAAATCGCAAAACAGTCATTTCTTCATTGCCGTCCAAAAACAACGCTTTTTTACACTCCGGTCTCCCTTTCTCTTGGAAACAATGACTTACATCAATTCTTTTACATAATGCTTGTTTCTCATGACATTTCTAACATTTCCCACAATTATCAACTTTCTAAGTCTTTCTGAGCAGGAGAAATCGCAAAACATAGTCATTTCTTCATTGCCGTCCAAAAAAAACGCTTTTTTACACTCCTGTCTCCCTTTCTCTTGGAAACAATGACTTACATCAATTCTTTTACATAATTCTTGTTTCTCATGACATTTCTAACATTGCCCACAATTATCAACTTTCTAAGTCTTTCTGAGCAGGAGAAATCGCAAAACATAGTCATTTCTTCATTGCCGTCCAAAAACAACGCTTTTTTACACTCCTGTCTCCCTTTCTCTTGGAA
>NW_027446940.1:0-40917 GCF_038048845.1 Mixophyes fleayi | reverse complement strand
TTTGAATCATGAATCATAAATCATGAATCGAATCATGAATCATGAATTATGAATCGAATCATGAATCATGAATTGAATCATGAATCATAAATCATGAATCTAATCATGAATCATGATTATGAATCTAATCATGAATCATGAATTGAATCATGAATCATTAATCATGAATTGAATCATGAATCATGAATCATGAATCGAATCATGAATCATGAATTGAATCATGAATCATGAATCATGAATCGAATCATGAATCATGAATCATGAATTGAATCATGAATTGAATCATAAATTGAATCATAAATCATAAATCATGAATTGAATCATGAATCATGAATTATGAATCATGAATCGAATCATGAATCATGAATTGAATCATGAATCATGAATCATGAATTGAATCATGAATCATGAATCATAAATCATGAATCATGAATCATGAATCGAATCATGAATCATGAATCAATTCATGAATCATAAATCGATTCATGAATCATGAATCATGATCGAATCATGAATCATAAAATGAATCATGAATTGAATCATGAATTGAATCATAAATCATGAATCATGAATTGAATCATGAATCATGAATCATGAATCATGAATTGAATCATGAATCATGAATCATGAATCATGAATCATGAATCGAAACATGAATCATGAATTGAATCATGAATCATGAATTGAATCATGAATCATGAATCATGAATTGAATCATGAATCATGAATCATGAATTGAATCATGAATCATGAATCGAATCCTGAATCATGAATCATGAATTGAATCATGAATCATGAATTGAATCATGAATCATGAATTGAATCATGAATTGAATCATAAATAATAAATCATGAATTGAATCATGAATCATGAATCGAATCATGAATCATGAATTGAATCATAAATCATGAATCGATTCATGAATCATGAATCATGAATCGAATCATGAATCATAAAATGAATCATGAATTGAATCATAAATCATGAATCATGAATTGAATCATGAATCATGAATCGAATCATAATTCATGAATTGAATCATGAATCATGAATCATGAATCATGAATCATGAATCATGAATCGAATCATGAATCATGAATTGAATCATGAATCATGAATCATGAATTGAATCATGAATCATGAATCATGAATCATGAATCATGAATTGAATCATAAATTGAATCATAAATAATAAATCATGAATTGAATCATGAATCATGAATCGAATCATGAATCATGAATCATGAATTGAATCATAAATTGAATCATAAATAATAAATCATGATTGAATCATGAATCATGAATCGAATCATGAATCATGAATCATGAATTGAATGATAAATTGAATCATAAATCATAAATCATGAATTAAATAATGAATCATGAATCATGAATTGAATCATGAATCATGAATTGAATCATGAATCATGAATTGAATCATAAATTGAATCATACATCATAAATCATGAATTGAATCATGAATCATGAATCGAATCATGAATCATGAATTGAATCATAAATCACGAATCATGAATCGAATCATGAATCATGAATTGAATCATGAATCATGAATTGAATCATGAATCATGAATTGAATCATGAATCATGAATTGAATCATAAATTGAATCATACATCATAAATCATGAATTGAATCATGAATCATGAATTGAATCATGAATCATGAATTGAATCATAAATCACGAATCATGAATCGAATCATGAATCATGAATTGAATCATGAATCATGAATTGAATCATGAATCATGAATCATGAATCGAATCATAAATTATGAATCATGAATCATGAATCGAATCATAAATCATAAATCGAATCATGAAGCATGAATCATGAATCGAATCATGAATCTCGAATCATGAATTGAATCATGAATCATGAATTGAATCATGAATTGAATTATAAATCATGAATCATGAATTGAATCATGAATCATAAATCGAATGATGAATCATGAATTGAATCATGAATCATAAATCATGAATCGAATCATGAATCATGAATCATGAATCATGAATCTAATCATGAATCATGAATCGAATCATGAATCATGAATTGAATCATGAATCATAAATCATGAATCGAATCATGAATCATGAATCATGAATCATGAATCGAATCATGAATCATGAATCGAATCATGAATCATGAATTGAATCATGAATCATGAATCATGAATTGAATCATGAATCATGAATCGAATCATGAATCATGAATTTAATCATGAATCATGAATCATGAATTGATTCATGAATCATGAATCATGAATTGAATCATGAATCATGATTTGAATCATGAATTAAATAATAAATCATGAATCATGAATTGAATCATGAATCATGAATCGAATCATGAATCATGAATTGAATCATGAATCATGAATAGAATCATGAATCATGAATTGAATCATGAATCATGAATCATGAATTAAATCATGAATCATGAATCGAATCATGAATCATGAATTGAATCATGAATTATGAATCATGAAGCATGAATTGAATAATGAATAATGAATCGAATCATGAATCATGAATCATGAATCATGAATTAAATCATGATCATGAATTGAATCATGAATCATGAATCATGAATTGAATCATGAATCATGAATCAAATCATGAAACATGAATTGAATCATGAATCATGAATTGAATCATGAATCATGAATTGCATCATGAATCATGAATTGCATCATGAATCATTAATCATGAATCAAATCATGAATCATGAAATGAATAATGAATCATGAAATGAATCATGAATTGAATCATGAATCATGAATCATGAATTAAATCATGATCATGAATTGAATCATGAATCATGAATTGAATGAAGAATCATGAAATGAATCATGAATTGAATCATGAATCGTGAATCATGAATTGAATCATTAATCATGAAATAATCATGAATTGAATCATGAATCATGAAATGAATCATGAATTGAATCATGAATCATGAATCAAATCATGAATCATGAATTAAATCATTAATCATGAATTGAATCATGAACCATGAATCGAATCATGAATCATGAATCATGAATTGAATCATGAATCATCAATTGAATCATCAATTGAATCATGAATCATGAATCATGAATTGAATCATGAATCATCAATTGAATCATGATATTGAATCATAAATCATGAATCATCAATTGAATCATGAATCATGAATCATGAATCATCAATTGTATCATGAATCATGAATCATGAATCAAATCATGAATCATAATTTGAATCATGAATCATGAATCATGAATTGAATCATGAATCATGAATCATGAATTGAATCATGAATCATGAATCGAATCATGAATCATGAATCATGAATTGAATCATGAATCATGAATTGAATCATGAATCATGAATTGAATCATAAATTGAATCATAAATCATAAATCATGAATTGAATCATAAATCATGAATCATGAATTAAGAATCATGAATCGAATCATGAATCATGAATTGAATCATGAATCATGAATTGAATCATGAATCATGAATTAAGAATCATGAATCGAATCATGAATCATGAATCGATTCATGAATCATGAATCATGAATCAAATCATGAATCATGAATCATCAATTGAATCATGAATTATGAATCGAATCATGAATCATGAATTGAATCATAAATCATGAATCATGAATCATGAATCATGAATCGAATCATGAATCATGAATTGAATCATGAATCATGAATTGAATCATGAATCATGAATCATGAATTGAATCATGAATCATGAATCATGAATTGAATCATAAATCATGAATCATGAATCATGAATCATGAATCGAATCATGAATCATGAATTGAATCATAAATTGAATCATAAATAATAAATTATGAATTGAATCATGAATCATGAATCGAATCATGAATCATGAATCATGAATTGAATCATAAATTAAATCATAATCATAAATCATGAATTAAATAATGAATAATGAATCATGAATTGAATCATGAATCATGAATCGAATCATGAATCATGAATTGAATCATGAATCATGAATTGAATCATAAATTGAATCATAAATCATTAATTGAATCATGAATCATGATCGAATCATGAATTATGAATTGAATCATGAATCATGAATCATGAATCGAATCATGAATCATGAATCATGAATCGAATCATGAATCATGAATTGAATCATGAATCATGAATTGAATCATGAATCATGAATTATGAATCATGAATCGAATCATAAATTATGAATCATGAATCATGAATCAAATCATGAATCATGATCAAATCATGAATCATGAATCATGAATCGAATCATGAATCTCGAATCATGAATTCAATCATGAATAATGAATTGAATCATGAATTGAATCATAAATCATGAATCATGAATTGAATCATGAATCATAAATCATGTATCGAATCATGAATCATGAATTATGAATCGAATCATGAATCATGAATTGAATCATGAATCATAAATCATGAATCTAATCATGAATCATGATTATGAATCGAATCATGAATCATGAATTGAATCATGAATCGTGAATCATGAATTGAATCATTAATCATGAAATAAATCATGAATTGAATCATGAATCATGAAATGAATCATGAATTGAATCATGAATCATGAATCAAATCATGAATCATGAATTAAATCATTAATCATGAATTGAATCATGAACCATGAATCGAATCATGAATCATGAATCATGAATTGAATCATGAATCATCAATTGAATCATCAATTGAATCATGAATCATGAATCATGAATTGAATCATGAATCATCAATTGAATCATGAATTGAATCATAAATCATGAATCATCAATTGAATCATGAATCATGAATCATGAATCATCAATTGTATCATGAATCATGAATCATGAATCAAATCATGAATCATAATTTGAATCATGAATCATGAATCATGAATTGAATCATGAATCATGAATCATGAATTGAATCATGAATCATGAATCGAATCATGAATCATGAATCATGAATTGAATCATGAATCATGAATTGAATCATGAATCATGAATTGAATCATAAATTGAATCATAAATCATAAATCATGAATTGAATCATAAATCATGAATCATGAATTAAGAATCATGAATCGAATCATGAATCATGAATTGAATCATGAATCATGAATTGAATCATGAATCATGAATTAAGAATCATGAATCGAATCATGAATCATGAATCGATTCATGAATCATGAATCATGAATCAAATCATGAATCATGAATCATCAATTGAATCATGAATTATGAATCGAATCATGAATCATGATTGAATCATAAATCATGAATCATGAATCATGAATCATGAATCGAAATCATGAATCATGAATTGAATCATGAATCATGAATTGAATCATGAATCATGAATCATGAATTGAATCATGAATCATGAATCATGAATTGAATCATAAATCATGAATCATGAATCATGAATCATGAATCGAATCATGAATCATGAATTGAATCATAAATTGAATCATAAATAATAAATTATGAATTGAATCATGAATCATGAATCGAATCATGAATCATGAATCATGAATTGAATCATAAATTAAATCATAAATCATAAATCATGAATTAAATAATGAATAATGAATCATGAATTGAATCATGAATCATGAATCGAATCATGAATCATGAATTGAATCATGAATCATGAATTGAATCATAAATTGAATCATAAATCATTAATTGAATCATGAATCATGAATCGAATCATGAATTATGAATTGAATCATGAATCATGAATCATGAATCGAATCATGAATCATGAATCATGAATCGAATCATGAATCATGAATTGAATCATGAATCATGAATTGAATCATGAATCATGAATTGAATCATGAATCATGAATTATGAATCATGAATCGAATCATAAATTATGAATCATGAATCATGAATCAAATCATGAATCATGAATCAAATCATGAATCATGAATCATGAATCGAATCATGAATCTCGAATCATGAATTCAATCATGAATAATGAATTGAATCATGAATTGAATCATAAATCATGAATCATGAATTGAATCATGAATCATAAATCATGAATCGAATCATGAATCATGAATTATGAATCGAATCATGAATCATGAATTGAATCATGAATCATAAATCATGAATCTAATCATGAATCATGATTATGAATCGAATCATGAATCATGAATTGAATCATGAATCATTAATCATGAATTGAATCATGAATCATGAATCATGAATCGAATCATGAATCATGAATTGAATCATGAATCATGAATCATGAATCGAATCATGAATCATGAATCATGAATTGAATCATGAATTGAATCATAAATTGAATCATAAATCATGAATTGAATCATGAATCATGAATTATGAATCATGAATCGAATCATGAATCATGAATTGAATCATGAATCATGAATCATGAATTGAATCATGAATCATGAATCATAAATCATGAATCATGAATCATGAATCGAATCATGAATCATGAATCAATTCATGAATCATAAATCGATTCATGAATCATGAATCATGAATCGAATCATGAATCATAAAATGAATCATGAATTGAATCATGAATTGAATCATAAATCATGAATCATGAATTGAATCATGAATCATGAATCATGAATCATGAATTGAATCATGAATCATGAATCATGAATCATGAATCGAATCATGAATCATGAATTGAATCATGAATCATGAATTGAATCATGAATCATGAATCATGAATTGAATCATGAATCATGAATCATGAATTGAATCATGAATCATGAATCGAATCCTGAATCATGAATCATGAATTGAATCATGAATCATGAATTGAATCATGAATCATGAATTGAATCATGAATTGAATCATAAATAATAAATCATGAATTGAATCATGAATCATGAATCGAATCATGAATCATGAATTGAATCATAAATCATGAATCGATTCATGAATCATGAATCATGAATCGAATCATGAATCATAAAATGAATCATGAATTGAATCATAAATCATGAATCATGAATTGAATCATGAATCATGAATCGAATCATAATTCATGAATTGAATCATGAATCATGAATCATGAATCATGAATCATGAATCATGAATCGAATCATGAATCATGAATTGAATCATGAATCATGAATCATGAATTGAATCATGAATCATGAATCATGAATCATGAATTGAATCATAAATTGAATCATAAATAATAAATCATGAATTGAATCATGAATCATGAATCAAATCATGAATCATGAATCATGAATTGAATCATAAATTGAATCATAAATAATAAATCATGAATTGAATCATGAATCATGAATCGAATCATGAATCATGAATCATGAATTGAATGATAAATTGAATCATAAATCATAAATCATGAATTAAATAATGAATCATGAATCATGAATTGAATCATGAATCATGAATTGAATCATGAATCATGAATTGAATCATAAATTGAATCATACATCATAAATCATGAATTGAATCATGAATCATGAATCGAATCATGAATCATGAATTGAATCATAAATCACGAATCATGAATCGAATCATGAATCATGAATTGAATCATGAATCATGAATTGAATCATGAATCATGAATCATGAATCGAATCATAAATTATGAATCATGAATCATGAATCGAATCATAAATCATTAATCGAATCATGAAGCATGAATCATGAATCGAATCATGAATCTCGAATCATGAATTGAATCATGAATCATGAATTGAATCATGAATTGAATTATAAATCATGAATCATGAATTGAATCATGAATCATAAATCGAATGATGAATCATGAATTGAATCATGAATCATAAATCATGAATCGAATCATGAATCATGAATCATGAATCATGAATCTAATCATGAATCATGAATCGAATCATGAATCATGAATTGAATCATGAATCATAAATCATGAATCGAATCATGAATCATGAATCATGAATCATGAATCGAATCATGAATCATGAATCGAATCATGAATCATGAATTGAATCATGAATCATGAATCATGAATTGAATCATGAATCATGAATTGAATCATGAATCATGAATTTAATCATGAATCATGAATCATGAATTGAATCATGAATCATGAATCATGAATTGAATCATGAATCATGATTTGAATCATGAATTAAATAATAAATCATGAATCATGAATTGAATCATGAATCATGAATCGAATCATGAATCATGAATCATGAATTGAATCATAAATTGAATCATAAATCATAAATCATAAATTGAATCATGAATCATGAATCGAATCATGAATCATGAATTGAATCATGAATCATGAATCGAATCATGAATCATGAATTGAATCATGAATCATGAATCATGAATTAAATCATGAATCATGAATCGAATCATGAATCATGAATTGAATCATGAATTATGAATCATGAAGCATGAATTGAATAATGAATAATGAATCGAATCATGAATCATGAATCATGAATCATGAATTAAATCATGAATCATGAATTGAATCATGAATCATGAATCATGAATTGAATCATGAATCATGAATCAAATCATGAAACATGAATTGAATCATGAATCATGAATTGAATCATGAATCATGAATTGCATCATGAATCATGAATTGCATCATGAATCATTAATCATGAATCAAATCATGAATCATGAAATGAATAATGAATCATGAAATGAATCATGAATTGAATCATGAATCATGAATTAAATCATGAATCATGAATTGAATCATGAATCATGAATTGAATGAAGAATCATGAAATGAATCATGAATTGAATCATGAATCGTGAATCATGAATTGAATCATTAATCATGAAATAAATCATGAATTGAATCATGAATCATGAAATGAATCATGAATTGAATCATGAATCAAATCATGAATCATGAATTAAATCATTAATCATGAATTGAATCATGAACCATGAATCGAATCATGAATCATGAATCATGAATTGAATCATGAATCATCAATTGAATCATCAATTGAATCATGAATCATGAATCATGAATTGAATCATGAATCATCAATTGAATCATCAATTGAATCATAAATCATGAATCATCAATTGAATCATGAATCATGAATCATGAATCATCAATTGTATCATGAATCATGAATCATGAATCAAATCATGAATCATAATTTGAATCATGAATCATGAATCATGAATTGAATCATGAATCATGAATCATGAATTGAATCATGAATCATGAATCGAATCATGAATCATGAATCATGAATTGAATCATGAATCATGAATTGAATCATGAATCATGAATTGAATCATAAATTGAATCATAAATCATAAATCATGAATTGAATCATAAATCATGAATCATGAATTAAGAATCATGAATCGAATCATGAATCATGAATCGATTCATGAACCATGAATCATGAATCAAATCATGAATCATGAATCATCAATTGAATCATGAATTATGAATCGAATCATGAATCATGAATTGAATCATAAATCATGAATCATGAATCATGAATCATTTCGGAATCATGAATCATGAATTGAATCATGAATCAATGAATTGAATCATGAATCATGAATCATGAATTGAATCATGAATCATGAATCATGAATTGAATCATAAATCATGAATCATGAATCATGAATCATGAATCGAATCATGAATCATGAATTGAATCATAAATTGAATCATAAATAATAAATTATGAATTGAATCATGAATCATGAATCGAATCATGAATCATGAATCATGAATTGAATCATAAATTAAATCATAAATCATAAATTAATGAATTAATAATAATGAATAATGAATCATGAATTGAATCATGAATCATGAATCGAATCATGAATCATGAATTGAATCATGAATCATGAATTGAATCATAAATTGAATCATAAATCATTAATTGAATCATGAATCATGAATCGAATCATGAATCATGAATCATGAATCGAATCATGAATCATGAATTGAATCATGAATCATGAATTGAATCATGAATCATGAATTGAATCATGAATCATGAATTATGAATCATGAATCGAATCATAAATTATGAATCATGAATCATGAATCAAATCATGAATCATGAAATCGAATCATGAATCATGAATCATGAATCGAATCATGAATCTCGAATCATGAATTCAATCATGAATAATGAATTGAATCATGAATTGAATCATAAATCATGAATCATGAATTGAATCATGAATCATAAATTATGAATCGAATCATGAATCATGAATTGAATCATGAATCATAAATCATGAATCTAATCATGAATCATGATTATGAATCGAATCATGAATCATGAATTGAATCATGAATCATTAATCATGAATTGAATCATGAATCATGAATCGAATCATGAATCATGAATTGAATCATGAATCATGAATCATGAATCGAATCATGAATCATGAATCATGAATTGAATCATGAATTGAATCATAAATTGAATCATAAATCATAAATCATGAATTGAATCATGAATCATGAATTATGAATCATGAATCGAATCATGAATCATGAATTGAATCATGAATCATGAATCATGAATTGAATCATGAATCATGAATCATAAATCATGAATCATGAATCATGAATCGAATCATGAATCATGAATCAATTCATGAATCATAAATCGATTCATGAATCATGAATCATGAATCGAATCATGAATCATAAAATGAATCATGAATTGAATCATGAATTGAATCATAAATCATGAATCATGAATTGAATCATGAATCATGAATCATGAATCATGAATTGAATCATGAATCATGAATCATGAATCATGAATCATGAATCGAATCATGAATCATGAATTGAATCATGAATCATGAATTGAATCATGAATCATGAATCATGAATTGAATCATGAATCATGAATCATGAATTGAATCATAAATTAAATCATAAATCATAAATCATGAATTAAATAATGAATAATGAATCATGAATTGAATCATGAATCATGAATCGAATCATGAATCATGAATTGAATCATGAATCATGAATTGAATCATAAATTGAATCATAAATCATTAATTGAATCATGAATCATGAATCGAATCATGAATTATGAATTGAATCATGAATCATGAATCATGAATCGAATCATGAATCATGAATCATGAATCGAATCATGAATCATGAATTGAATCATGAATCATGAATTAAATCATGAATCATGAATTGAATCATGAATCATGAATTATGAATCATGAATCGAATCATAAATTATGAATCATGAATCATGAATCAAATCATGAATCATGAATCGAATCATGAATCATGAATCATGAATCGAATCATGAATCTCGAATCATGAATTCAATCATGAATAATGAATTGAATCATGAATTGAATCATAAATCATGAATCATGAATTGAATCATGAATCATAAATCATGAATCGATTCATGAATCATGAATTATGAATCGAATCATGAATCATGAATTGAATCATGAATCATAAATCATGAATCTAATCATGAATCATGATTATGAATCGAATCATGAATCATGAATTGAATCATGAATCATTAATCATGAATTGAATCATGAATCATGAATCGAATCATGAATCATGAATTGAATCATGAATCATGAATCATGAATCGAATCATGAATCATGAATCATGAATTGAATCATGAATTGAATCATAAATTGAATCATAAATCATAAATCATGAATTGAATCATGAATCATGAATTATGAATCATGAATCGAATCATGAATCATGAATTGAATCATGAATCATGAATCATGAATTGAATCATGAATCATGAATCATAAATCATGAATCATGAATCATGAATCGAATCATGAATCATGAATCAATTCATGAATCATAAATCGATTCATGAATCATGAATCATGAATCGAATCATGAATCATAAAATGAATCATGAATTGAATCATGAATTGAATCATAAATCATGAATCATGAATTGAATCATGAATCATGAATCATGAATCATGAATTGAATCATGAATCATGAATCATGAATCATGAATCATGAATCGAATCATGAATCATGAATTGAATCATGAATCATGAATTGAATCATGAATCATGAATCATGAATTGAATCATGAATCATGAATCATGAATTGAATCATGAATCATGAATCGAATCCTGAATCATGAATCATGAATTGAATCATGAATCATGAATTGAATCATGAATCATGAATTGAATCATGAATTGAATCATAAATAATAAATCATGAATTGAATCATGAATCATGAATCGAATCATGAATCATGAATTGAATCATAAATTGAATCATAAATCATGAATTACATAATGAATCATGAATCATGAATTGAATCATGAATCATGAATTGAATCATGAATCATGAATTGAATCATGAATTGAATCATAAATAATAAATCATGAATCAAATCATGAATCATGAATTGATTCATGAATCATGAATTGAATCATGAATCATGAATCATGAATCGAATCATGAATCATGAATCATGAATCGAATCATGAATCATGAATCGAATCATAAATCATGAATCATGAATCGAATCATGAATCTCGAATCATGAATTGAATCATGAATCATGAATTGAATCATGAATTGAATTATAAATCATGAATCATGAATTGAATCATGAATCATAAATCGAATGATGAATCATGAATTGAATCATGAATCATAAATCATAAATCGAATCATGAATCATGAATTATGAATCGAATCATGAATCATGAAATGAATCATAAATCATGAATCATGATTGAATCATGAATCATGAATCGAATCATAATTCATGGAATTGAATCATGAATCATGAATCATGAATCATGAATCATGAATCGAATCATGAATCATGAATTGAATCATGAATCATGAATTGAATCATGAATCATGAATAATGAATCATGAATCAAGAATCATGAATCGATTCATGAATCATGAATCATGAATCGAATCATGAATCATGAAATGAATCATGAATTGAATCATGTATTTAATCATGAATTTAATCATAAATCATGAATCATGAATTGAATCATGAATCATGAATCGAATCATGAATCATGAATTGAATCATAAATCATGAATCATGAATCATTAATCATAAATCATGAATCAAATCATAAATCATGAATTGAATCATGAATCATGAATTGAATCATGAATCATGAATCATGAATTGAATCATAAATCATGAATCATGAATTGAATCATGAATCATGAATCGAATCCTGAATCATGAATCATGATTGAATCATGAATAATGAATTGAATCATAAATTGAATCATAAATAATAAATCATGAATTGAATCATGAATCATGAATCAAATCATGAATCATGAATCATGAATTGAATCATAAATTAAATCATAAATCATAAATCATGAATTAAATAATGAATCATGAATCATGAATTGAATCATGAATCATGAATCGAATCATGAATCATGAATTGAATCATGAATCATTAATTGAATCATAAATTGAATCATAAATCATAAATCATGAATTGAATCATGAATCATGAATCGAATCATGAATCATGAATTGAATCATGAATCATGAATCATGAATCGAATCATGAATCATGAATCATGAATCGAATCATGAATCATGAATTGAATCATGAATCATGAATTGAATCATGAATCATGAATTGAATAATGAATCATGAATCATAAATCATGAATCAAATCATAAATTATGAATCATGAATCATGAATCGAATCATGAATCATGAATCGAATCATGAATCATGAATCATGAATCTAATCATGAATCATGATTATGAATCGAATCATGAATCATGAATTGAATCATTGAATCATTAATCATGAATTGAATCATGAATCATGAATCGAATCATGAATCATGAATTGAATCATGAATCATGAATCATGAATCGAATCATGAATCATGAATCATGAATTGAATCATGAATTGAATCATAAATTGAATCATAAATCATAAATCATGAATTGAATCATGAATCATGAATTATGAATCATGAATCGAATCATGAATCATGATTGAATCATGAATCATGAATCATGAATTGAATCATGAATCATGAATCATAAATCATGAATCATGAATCATGAATCAAATCATGAATCATGAATCAATTCATGAATCATAAATCGATTCATGAATCATGAATCATGAATCGAATCATGAATCATAAAATGAATCATGAATTGAATCATGAATTGAATCATAATCATGAATCATGAATTGAATCATGAATCATGAATCATGAATCATGAATTGAATCATGAATCATGAATCATGAATCATGAATCATGAATCGAATCATGAATCATGAATTGAATCATGAATCATGAATTGAATCATGAATCATGAATCATGAATTGAATCATGAATCATGAATCATGAATTGAATCATAAATTAAATCATAAATCATAAATCATGAATTAAATAATGAATAATGAATCATGAATTGAATCATGAATCATGAATCGAATCATGAATCATGAATTGAATCATGAATCATGAATTGAATCATAAATTGAATCATAAATCATTAATTGAATCATGAATCATGAATCGAATCATGAATTATGAATTGAATCATGAATCATGAATCATGAATCGAATCATGAATCATGAATCATGAATCGAATCATGAATCATGAATTGAATCATGAATCATGAATTGAATCATGAATCATGAATTGAATCATGAATCATGAATTATGAATCATGAATCGAATCATAAATTATGAATCATGAATCATGAATCAAATCATGAATCATGAATCGAATCATGAATCTCGAATCATGAATTCAATCATGAATAATGAATTGAATCATGAATTGAATCATAAATCATGAATCATGAATTGAATCATGAATCATAAATCATGAATCGAATCATGAATCATGAATTATGAATCGAATCATGAATCATGAATTGAATCATGAATCATAAATCATGAATCTAATCATGAATCATGATATGAATCGAATCATGAATCATGAATTGAATCATGAATCATTAATCATGAATTGAATCATGAATCATGAATCGAATCATGAATCATGAATTGAATCATGAATCATGAATCATGAATCGAATCATGAATCATGAATCATGAATTGAATCATGAATTGAATCATAAATTGAATCATAAATCATAAATCATGAATTGAATCATGAATCATGAATTATGAATCATGAATCGAATCATGAATCATGAATTGAATCATGAATCATGAATCATGATTGAATCATGAATCATGAATCATAAATCATGAATCATGAATCATGAATCGAATCATGAATCATGAATCAATTCATGAATCATAAATCGATTCATGAATCATGATCATGAATCGAATCATGAATCATAAAATGAATCATGAATTGAATCATGAATTGAATCATAAATCATGAATCATGAATTGAATCATGAATCATGAATCATGAATCATGAAATTGAATCATGAATCATGAATCATGAATCATGAATCATGAATCGAATCATGAATCATGAATTGAATCATGAATCATGAATTGAATCATGAATCATGAATCATGAATTGAATCATGAATCATGAATCATGAATTGAATCATGAATCATGAATCGAATCCTGAATCATGAATCATGAATTGAATCATGAATCAATTCATGAATCATAAATCGATTCATGAATCATGAATCATGAATCGAATCATGAATCATAAAATGAATCATGAATTGAATCATGAATTGAATCATAAATCATGAATCATGATTGAATCATGAATCATGAATCATGAATCATGAATTGAATCATGAATCATGAATCATGAATCATGAATCATGAATCGAATCATGAATCATGAATTGAATCATGAATCATGAATTGAATCATGAATCATGAATCATGAATTGAATCATGAATCATGAATCATGAATTGAATCATGAATCATGAATCGAATCCTGAATCATGAATCATGAATTGAATCATGAATCATGAATTGAATCATGAATCATGAATTGAATCATGAATTGAATCATAAATAATAAATCATGAATTGAATCATGAATCATGAATCGAATCATGAATCATGAATTGAATCATAAATTGAATCATAAATCATGAATTACATAATGAATCATGAATCATGAATTGAATCATGAATCATGAATTGAATCATGAATCATGAATTGAATCATGAATTGAATCATAAATAATAAATCATGAATCAAATCATGAATCATGAATTGATTCATGATCATGAATTGAATCATGAATCATGATCATGAATCATGAATCATGAATCAAATCATGAATCATGAATCATGAATCGAATCATGAATCATGAATCGAATCATAAATCATGAATCATGAATCGAATCATGAATCTCGAATCATGAATTGAATCATGAATCATGAATTGAATCATGAATTGAATTATAAATCATGAATCATGAATTGAATCATGAATCATAAATCGAATGATGAATCATGAATTGAATCATGAATCATAAATCATAAATCGAATCATGAATCATGAATTATGAATCGAATCATGAATCATGAAATGAATCATAAATCATGAATCATGAATTGAATCATGAATCATGAATCGAATCATAATTCATGAATTGAATCATGAATCATGAATCATGAATCATGAATCATGAATCGAATCATGAATCATGAATTGAATCATGAATCATGAATTGAATCATGAATCATGAATAATGAATCATGAATCATGAATCATGAATCGATTCATGACATCATGAATCATGAATCGAATCATGAATCATGAAATGAATCATGAATTGAATCATGTATTTAATCATGAATTTAATCATAAATTCATGAATAATGAATTGAATCATGAATCATGAATCGAATCATGAATCATGAATTGAATCATAAATCATGAATCATGAATCATTAATCATAAATCATGAATCAAATCATAAATATGAATTGAATCATGAATCATGAATTGAATCATGAATCATGAATCATGAATTGAATCATAAATCATGAATCATGAATTGAATCATGAATCATGAATCGAATCCTGAATCATGAATCATGAATTGAATCATGAATAATGAATTGAATCATAAATTGAATCATAAATAATAAATCATGAATTGAATCATGAATCATGAATCAAATCATGAATCATGAATCATGAATTGAATCATAATTAAATCATAAATCATAAATCATGAATTAAATAATGAATCATGAATCATGAATTGAATCATGAATCATGAATCGAATCATGAATCATGAATTGAATCATGAATCATTAATTGAATCATAAATTGAATCATAAATCATAAATCATGAATAGAATCATGAATCATGAATCGAATCATGAATCATGAATTGAATCATGAATCATGAATCATGAATCGAATCATGAATCATGAATCATGAATCGAATCATGAATCATGAATTGAATCATGAATCATGAATTGAATCATGAATCATGAATTGAATAATGAATCATGAATCATAAATCATGAATCAAATCATAAATTATGAATCATGAATCATGAATCGAATCATGAATCATGAATCGAATCATGAATCATGAATCATGAATCGAATCATGAATCTCGAATCATGAATTGAATCATGAATAATGAATTGAATCATGAATAATGAATTGAATCATGAATTGAATCATAAATCATGAATCATGAATTGAATCATGAATCATGAATTATGAATCTAATCATGAATCATGAATTGAATCATGAATCATAAATCATGAATCGAATCATGATCATGAATTATGAATCGAATCATGAATCATGAATTGAATCCAGAATCATGAATCATGAATTGAATCATGAATCATGAATCATGAATCGAATCATGAATCATGAATTGAATCATGAATCATGAATCATGAATCGAATCATGAATCATGAATCATGAATTGAATCATGAATTGAATCATAAATTGAATCATAAATCATAAATCATGAATTGAATCATGAATTATGAATCATGAATTATGAATCATGAATCGAATCATGAATCATGAATTGAATCATGAATCATAAATCTTGATTCATGAATTGAATCATAAATCATGAATCAAATTATGAATCATGAATTGATTAATGAATCATGAATCGAATCATGAATCATGAATCATGAATCGATTCATGAATCATGAATCGATTCATGAATCATGAATCATGAATCGAATCATGAATCATGAAATGAATCATGAATTGAATCATGAATTGAATCATAAATCATGAATCATGAATTGAATCATGAATCATGAATCGAATCATAATTCATGAATTGAATCATGAATCATGAATCATGAATCATGAATCATGAATCGAATCATGAATCATGAATTGAATCATGAATCATGAATTGAATCATGAATCATGAATAATGAATCATGAATCATGAATCATGAATCATGAATCATGAATCATGAATCATGAATCATGAATCATGAATCGATTCATGAATCATGAATCATGAATCGAATCATGAATCATGAAATGAATCATGAATTGAATCATGAATTTAATCATGAATTTAATCATAAATCATGAATCATGAATTGAATCATGAATCATGAATTGAATCATGAATCATGAATTGAATCATGAATCATGAATTGAATCATAAATTGAATCATAAATCATAAATCATGAATTGAATCATAAATCATGAATCATGAATTAAGAATCATGAATCGAATCATGAATCATGAATCATGAATTGAATCATGAATCATGAATTGAATCATGAATCATGAATTAAGAATCATGAATCGAATCATGAATCATGAATCGATTCATGAATCATGAATCATGAATCAAATCATGAATCATGAATCATCAATTGAATCATGAATTATGAATCGAATCATGAATCATGAATTGAATCATAAATCATGAATCATGAATCATGAATCATGAATCGAATCATGAATTATGAATTGAATCATGAATCATGAATTGAATCATGAATCATGAATCATGAATTGAATCATGAATCATGAATCATGAATTGAATCATAAATCATGAATCATGAATCATGAATCATGAATCGAATCATGAATCATGAATTGAATCATAAATTGAATCATAAATAATAAATTATGAATTGAATCATGAATCATGAATCGAATCATGAATCATGAATCATGAATTGAATCATAAATTAAATCATAAATCATAAATCATAAATTAAATAATGAATAATGAATCATGAATTGAATCATGAATCATGAATCGAATCATGAATCATGAATTGAATCATGAATCATGAATTGAATCATAAATTGAATCATAAATCATTAATTGAATCATGAATCATGAATCGAATCATGAATTATGAATTGAATCATGAATCATGAATCATGAATCGAATCATGAATCATGAATCATGAATCGAATCATGAATCATGAATTGAATCATGAATCATGAATTGAATCATGAATCATGAATTGAATCATGAATCATGAATTATGAATCATGAATCGAATCATAAATTATGAATCATGAATCATGAATCAAATCATGAATCATGAATCGAATCATGAATCATGAATCATGAATCGAATCATGAATCTCGAATCATGAATTCAATCATGAATAATGAATTGAATCATGAATTGAATCATAAATCATGAATCATGAATTGAATCATGAATCATAAATCATGAATCGAATCATGAATCATGAATTATGAATCGAATCATGAATCATGAATTGAATCATGAATCATAAATCATGAATCTAATCATGAATCATGATTATGAATCGAATCATGAATCATGAATTGAATCATGAATCATTAATCATGAATTGAATCATGAATCATGAATCATGAATCGAATCATGAATCATGAATTGAATCATGAATCATGAATCATGAATCGAATCATGAATCATGAATCATGAATTGAATCATGAATTGAATCATAAATTGAATCATAAATCATAAATCATGAATTGAATCATGAATCATGAATTATGAATCATGAATCGAATCATGAATCATGAATTGAATCATGAATCATGAATCAATTCATGAATCATAAATCGATTCATGAATCATGAATCATGAATCGAATCATGAATCATAAAATGAATCATGAATTGAATCATGAATTGAATCATAAATCATGAATCATGAATTGAATCATGAATCATGAATCATGAATCATGAATTGAATCATGAATCATGAATCATGAATCATGAATCATGAATCGAATCATGAATCATGAATTGAATCATGAATCATGAATTGAATCATGAATCATGAATCATGAATTGAATCATGAATCATGAATCATGAATTGAATCATGAATCATGAATCGAATCCTGAATCATGAATCATGAATTGAATCATGAATCATGAATTGAATCATGAATTGAATCATAAATAATAAATCATGAATTGAATCATGAATCATGAATCGAATCATGAATCATGAATTGAATCATAAATTGAATCATAAATCATGAATTACATAATGAATCATGAATCATGAATTGAATCATGAATCATGAATCGAATCATGAATCATGAATTGAATCATGAATCATGAATTGAATCATAAATTGAATCATAAATCATAAATCATGAATTGAATCATGAATCATGAATTGAGTCATGAATCATGAATTGAATCATAAATCATGAATCATGAATTGAATCATAAATCATGAATTGATTCATGAATCATGAATTGAATCATGAATCATGAATCATGAATCAAATCATGAATCATGAATCATGAATTGAATCATGAATCATGAATCGAATCATAAATCATGAATCATGAATCAAATCATGAATCTCGAATCATGAATTGAATCATGAATCATGAATTGAATCATGAATTGAATTATAAATCATGAATCATGAATTGAATCATGAATCATAAATCGAATGATGAATCATGAATTGAATCATGAATCATAAATCATAAATCGAATCATGAATCATGAATTATGAATCGAATCATGAATCATGAAATGAATCATAAATCATGAATCATGAAATGAATCATAAATCATGAATCATGAATCGAATCATGAATCTCGAATCATGAATTGAATCATGAATAATGAATTGAATCATGAATAATGAATTGAATCATGAATCATGAATCATGAATTGAATCATAAATTAAATCATAAATCATAAATCATGAATTAAATAATGAATAATGAATCATGAATTGAATCATGAATCATGAATCGAATCATGAATCATGAATTGAATCATGAATCATGAATTGAATCATAAATTGAATCATAAATCATTAATTGAATCATGAATCATGAATCGAATCATGAATTATGAATTGAATCATGAATCATGAATCATGAATCGAATCATGAATCATGAATCATGAATCGAATCATGAATCATGAATTGAATCATGAATCATGAATTGAATCATGAATCATGAATTGAATCATGAATCATGAATTATGAATCATGAATCGAATCATAAATTATGAATCATGAATCATGAATCAAATCATGAATCATGAATCGAATCATGAATCATGAATCATGAATCGAATCATGAATCTCGAATCATGAATTGAATCATGAATAATGAATTGAATCATGAATTGAATCATAAATCATGAATCATGAATTCAATCATGAATCATAAATCATGAATCATGAATTATGAATCGAATCATGAATCATGAATTGAATCATGAATCATAAATCATGAATCTAATCATGAATCATGATTATGAATCGAATCATGAATCATGAATTGAATCATGAATCATTAATCATGAATTGAATCATGAATCATGAATCATGAATCGAATCATGAATCATGAATTGAATCATGAATCATGAATCATGAATCGAATCATGAATCATGAATCATGAATTGAATCATGAATTGAATCATAAATTGAATCATAAATCATAAATCATGAATTGAATCATGAATCATGAATTGAATCATGAATTGAATTATAAATCATGAATCATGAATTGAATCATGAATCATAAATCGAATGATGAATCATGAATTGAATCATGAATCATAAATCATAAATCGAATCATGAATCATGAATTATGAATCGAATCATGAATCATGAAATGAATCATAAATTATGAATCATGAATCGAATCATGAATCTCGAATCATGAATTGAATCATGAATAATGAATTGAATCATGAATAATGAATCGAATCATGAATCATGAATCATGAATTGAATCATAAATTAAATCATAAATCATAAATCATGAATTAAATAATGAATAATGAATCATGAATTGAATCATGAATCATGAATCATGAATTGAATCATGAATCATGAATCGAATCATGAATCATGAATTGAATCATGAATCATGAATTGAATCATAAATTGAATCATAAATCATAAATCATGAATTGAATCATGAATCATGAATCGAATCATGAATCATGAATTGAATCATAAATCATGAATCATGAATCGAATCATGAATCATGAATTGATTCATGAATCATGAATTGAATCATGAATCATGAATCATGAATCAAATCATGAATCATGAATCATGAATCGAATCATGAATCATGAATCGAATCATAAATCATGAATCATGAATCGAATCATGAATCTCGAATCATGAATTGAATCATGAATCATGAATTGAATCATGAATTGAATTATAAATCATGAATCATGAATTGAATCATGAATCATAAATCGAATGATGAATCATGAATTGAATCATGAATCATAAATCATAAATCGAATCATGAATCATGAATTATGAATCGAATCATGAATCATGAAATGAATCATAAATCATGAATCATGAATTGAATCATGAATCATGAATCGAATCATAATTCATGAATTGAATCATGAATCATGAATCATGAATCATGAATCATGAATCGAATCATGAATCATGAATTGAATCATGAATCATGAATTGAATCATGAATCATGAATAATGAATCATGAATCATGAATCATGAATCGATTCATGAATCATGAATCATGAATCGAATCATGAATCATGAAATGAATCATGAATTGAATCATGAATTTAATCATGAATTTAATCATAAATCATGAATCATGAATTGAATCATGAATCATGAATCAAATCATGAATCATGAATTGAATCATAAATCATGAATCATGAATCATTAATCATAAATCATGAATCAAATCATAAATCATGAATTGAATCATGAATCATGAATTGAATCATGAATCATGAATCATGAATTGAATCATGAATCATGAATCATGAATTGAATCATGAATCATGAATCGAATCCTGAATCATGAATCATGAATTGAATCATGAATAATGAATTGAATCATAAATTGAATCATAAATAATAAATCATGAATTGAATCATGAATCATGAATCAAATCATGAATCATGAATCATGAATTGAATCATAAATTAAATCATAAATCATAAATCATGAATTAAATAATGAATCATGAATCATGAATTGAATCATGAATCATGAATCGAATCATGAATCATGAATTGAATCATGAATCATTAATTGAATCATAAATTGAATCATAAATCATAAATCATGAATTGAATCATGAATCAGGAATCGAATCATGAATCATGAATTGAATCATGAATCATGAATCATGAATCGAATCATGAATCATGAATCATGAATCGAATCATGAATCATGAATTGAATCATGAATCATGAATTGAATCATGAATCATGAATTGAATCATGAATCATGAATTAAATCATGAATCATGAATCATAAATCATGAATCAAATCATAAATTATGAATCATGAATCATGAATCGAATCATGAATCATGAATCGAATCATGAATCATGAATCATGAATCGAATCATGAATCTCGAATCATGAATTGAATCATGAATAATGAATTGAATCATGAATAATGAATTGAATCATGAATTGAATCATAAATCATGAATCATGAATTGAATCATGAATCATGAATTATGAATCTAATCATGAATCATGAATTGAATCATGAATCATAAATCATGAATCGAATCATGAATCATGAATTATGAATCGAATCATGAATCATGAATTGAATCCAGAATCATGAATCATGAATTGAATCATGAATCATGAATCATGAATCATGAATCGAATCATGAATCATGAATTGAATCATGAATCATGAATCATGAATCGAATCATGAATCATGAATCATGAATTGAATCATGAATTGAATCATAAATTGAATCATAAATCATAAATCATGAATTGAATCATGAATTATGAATCATGAATTATGAATCATGAATCGAATCATGAATCATGAATTGAATCATGAATCATAAATCTTGATTCATGAATTGAATCATAAATCATGAATCAAATTATGAATCATGAATTGATTAATGAATCATGAATCGAATCATGAATCATGAATCATGAATCGATTCATGAATCATGAATCGATTCATGAATCATGAATCGATTCATGAATCATGAATCATGAAATGAATCATGAATTGAATCATGAATTGAATCATAAATCATGAATCATGAATTGAATCATGAATCATGAATCGAATCATAATTCATGAATTGAATCATGAATCATGAATCATGAATCATGAATCGAATCATGAATCATGAATTGAATCATGAATCATGAATTGAATCATGAATCATGAATCATGAATCATGAATCATGAATCATGAATCGATTCATGAATCATGAATCATGAATCAAATCATGAATTATGAAATGAATCATGAATTGAATCATGAATTTAATCATGAATTTAATCATAAATCATGAATCATGAATTGAATCATGAATCATGAATCGAATCATGAATCATGAATTGAATCATAAATCATGAATCATGAATCATTAATCATAAATCATGAATCGAATCATAAATCATGAATTGAATCATGAATCATGAATCATGAATTGAATCATGAATCATGAATCATGAATTGAATCATGAATCATGAATCGAATCCTGAATCATGAATCATGAATCGAATCATGAATCATGAAATGAATCATGAAATGAATCATGAATTGATTCATGAATTTAATCATAAATCATGAATCATGAATTGAATCATGAATCATGAATCGAATCATGAATCATGAATTGAATCATAAATCATGAATCATGAATCATTAATCATAAATCATGAATCGAATCATAAATCATGAATTGAATCATGAATCATGAATTGAATCATGAATCATGAATCATGAATTGAATCATGAATCATGAATCATGAATTGAATCATGAATCGAATCCTGAATCATGAATCATGAATTGAATCATGAATAATGAATTGAATCATAAATTGAATCATAAATAATAAATCATGAATTGAATCATGAATCATGAATCAAATCATGAATCATGAATCATGAATTGAATCATAAATTAAATCATAAATCATAAATCATGAATTAAATAATGAATCATGAATCATGAATTGAATCATGAATCATGAATCGAATCATGAATCATGAATTGAATCATGAATCATGAATTGAATCATAAATTGAATCATAAATCATAAATCATGAATTGAATCATGAATCATGAATCGAATCATGAATCATGAATTGAATCATGAATCATGAATCATGAATCGAATCATGAATCATGAATCATGAATCGAATCATGAATCATGAATTGAATCATGAATCATGAATTGAATCATGAATCATGAATCATAAATCATGAATCGAATCATAAATTATGAATTATGAATCATGAATCGAATCATGAATCATGAATCGAATCATGAATCATGAATCATGAATCGAATCATGAATCTCGAATCATGAATTGAATCATGAATAATGAATTCATCATGAATAATGAATTGAATCATGAATTGAATCATAAATCATGAATCATGAATTGAATCATGAATCATGAATTATGAATCTAATCATGAATCATGAATTGAATCATGAATCATAAATCATGAATCGAATCATGAATCATGAATAATGAATCGAATCATGAATCATGAATTGAATCATGAATCATGAATCATGAATTGAATCATGAATCATGAATCATGAATCATGAATCGAATCATGAATCATGAATCATGAATCATGAATCGAATAATGAATCATGAATCATGAATTGAATCATGAATTGAATCATAAATTGAATCATAAATCATAAATCATGAATTGAATCATGAATTATGAATCATGAATTATGAATCATGAATCGAATCATGAATTATTAATTGAATCATGAATCATAAATCTTGATTCATGAATTGAATCATAAATCATGAATCAAATTATGAATCATGAATTGATTAATGAATCATGAATCGAATCATGAATCATGAATCATGAATCATGAAATGAATCGAATCATGAATCATGAATCATGAATCATGAATCGAATCATGAATCATGAAATGAATCATGAATTGAATCATGAATTGAATCATAAATCATGAATCATGAATTGAATCATGAATCATGAATCGAATCATAATTCATGAATTGAATCATGAATCATGAATTGAATCATGAATCATAAATCGAATCCTGAATCATGAATCATGAATTGAATCATAAATTGAATCATAAATAATAAATCATGAATTGAATCATGAATCATGAATCGAATCATGAAGCATGAATCATGAATCGAATCATGAATCTCGAATCATGAATTGAATCTCGAATCATGAATTGAATCATGAATAATGAATTGAATCATGAATAATGAATTGAATCATGAATTGAATCATAAATCATGAATCATGAATTGAATCATGAATCATGAATTATGAATCTAATCATGAATCATGAATTGAATCATGATTCATAAATCATGAATCGAATCATGAATCATGAATTATGAATCGAATCATGAATCATGAATTGAATCATGAATCATGAATCATGAATTGAATCATGAATCATGAATCATGAATAATGAATCGAATCATGAATCATGAATTGAATCATGAATCATGAATCATGAATCGAATCATGAATCATGAATCATGAATTGAATCATGAATTGAATCATAAATTGAATCATAAATCATAAATCATGAATTGAATCATGAATTATGAATCATAATTCATAAATCATGAATCAAATTATGAATCATGAATTGATTAATGAATCATGAATCGAATCATGAATCATGAATCATGAATCATGAATCGAATCATGAATCATGAAATGAATCATGAATTGAATCATGAATTGAATCATAAATCATGAATCATGAATTGAATCATGAATTATGAATCGAATCATGAATCATGAATTGAATCATGAATCATAAATCATGAATCTAATCATGAATCATGATTATGAATCGAATCATGAATCATGAATTGAATCATGAATCATTAATCATGAATTGAATCATGAATCATGAATCATGAATCAAATCATGAATCATGAATTGAATCATGAATCATGAATCATGAATCGAATCATGAATCATGAATCATGAATTGAATCATGAATTGAATCATAAATTGAATCATAAATCATAAATCATGAATTGAATCATGAATCATGAATTATGAATCATGAATCGAATCATGAATCATGAATTGAATCATGAATCATGAATCATGAATTGAATCATGAATCATGAATCATAAATCATGAATCATGAATCATGAATCAAATCATGAATCATGAATCAATTCATGAATCATAAATCGATTCATGAATCATGAATCATGAATCGAATCATGAATCATAAAATGAATCATGAATTGAATCATGAATTGAATCATAAATCATGAATCATGAATTGAATCATGAATCATGAATCATGAATCATGAATTGAATCATGAATCATGAATCATGAATCATGAATCATGAATCGAATCATGAATCATGAATTGAATCATGAATCATGAATTGAATCATGAATCATGAATCATGAATTGAATCATGAATCATGAATCATGAATTGAATCATGAATCATGAATCGAATCCTGAATCATGAATCATGAATTGAATCATGAATCATGAATTGAATCATAAATTGAATCATAAATAATAAATCATGAATTGAATCATGAATCATGAATCGAATCATGAATCATGAATTGAATCATGAATCATGAATTGAATCATGAATCATGAATCATGAATTGAATCATGAATCATGAATCATGAATTGAATCATGAATCATGAATCGAATCCTGAATCATGAATCATGAATTGAATCATGAATCATGAATTGAATCATAAATTGAATCATAAATAATAAATCATGAATTGAATCATGAATCATGAATCGAATCATGAATCATGAATTGAATCATAAATTGAATCATAAATCATGAATTACATAATGAATCATGAATCATGAATTGAATCATGAATCATGAATTGAATCATGAATCATGAATTGAATCATAAATTGAATCATAAATCATAAATCATGAATTGAATCATGAATCATGAATCGAATCATGAATCATGAATTGAATCATAAATCATGAATCATGAATCGAATCATGAATCATGAATTGATTCATGAATCATGAATTGAATCATGAATCATGAATCATGAATCATGAATCATGAATCAAATCATGAATCATGAATCATGAATCGAATCATGAATCATGAATCGAATCATAAATCATGAATCATGAATCGAATCATGAATCTCGAATCATGAATTGAATCATGAATTGAATCATGAATTGAATCATGAATCATGAATTGAATCATGAATCATAAATCGAATGATGAATCATGAATTGAATCATGAATCATAAATCATAAATCGAATCATGAATCATGAATTATGAATCGAATCATGAATCATGAAATGAATCATGAATTGAATCATAAATCATGAATCATGAATTGAATCATGAATCATGAATCGAATCATAATTCATAAATTGAATCATGAATCATGAATCATGAATCATGAATCATGAATCGAATCATGAATCATGAATTGAATCATGAATCATGAATTGAATCATGAATCATGAATAATGAATCATGAATCATGAATCATGAATCGATTCATGAATCATGAATCATGAATCGAATCATGAATCATGAAATGAATCATGAATTGAATCATGAATTTAATCATGAATTTAATCATAAATCATGAATCATGAATTGAATCATGAATCATGAATCGAATCATGAATCATGAATTGAATCATAAATCATGAATCATGAATCATTAATCATAAATCATGAATCAAATCATAAATCATGAATTGAATCATGAATCATGAATTGAATCATGAATCATGAATCATGAATTGAATCATGAATCATGAATCATGAATTGAATCATGAATCATGAATCGAATCCTGAATCATGAATCATGAATTGAATCATGAATAATGAATTGAATCATAAATTGAATCATAAATAATAAATCATGAATTGAATCATGAATCATGAATCAAATCATGAATCATGAATCATGAATTGAATCATAAATTAAATCATAAATCATAAATCATGAATTAAATAATGAATCATGAATCATGAATTGAATCATGAATCATGAATTGAATCATGAATCATTAATTGAATCATAAATTGAATCATAAATCATAAATCATGAATTGAATCATGAATCATGAATCGAATCATGAATCATGAATTGAATCATGAATCATGAATCATGAATCGAATCATGAATCATGAATCATGAATCGAATCATGAATCATGAATTGAATCATGAATCATGAATTGAATCATGAATCATGAATTGAATCATGAATCATGAATCATAAATCATGAATCAAATCATAAATTATGAAGCATGAATCATGAATCGAATCATGAATCATGAATCGAATCATGAATCATGAATCATGAATCGAATCATGAATCTCGAATCATGAATTGAATCATGAATAATGAATTGAATCATGAATAATGAATTGAATCATGAATTGAATCATAAATCATGAATCATGAATTGAATCATGAATCATGAATTATGAATCTAATCATGAATCATGAATTGAATCATGAATCATAAATCATGAATCGAATCATGAATCATGAATTATGAATCGAATCATGAATCATGAATTGAATCCAGAATCATGAATCATGAATTGAATCATGAATCATGAATCATGAATCATGAATCGAATCATGAATCATGAATTGAATCATGAATCATGAATCATGAATCGAATCATAAATCATGAATTGAATCATGAATTATGAATCATGAATTATGAATCATGAATCGAATCATGAATCATGAATTGAATCATGAATCATAAATCTTGATTCATGAATTGAATCATAAATCATGAATCAAATTATGAATCATGAATTGATTAATGAATCATGAATCGAATCATGAATCATGAATCATGAATCATGAATCGAATCATGAATCATGAAATGAATCATGAATTGAATCATGAATTGAATCATAAATCATGAATCATGAATTGAATCATGAATCATGAATCGAATCATAATTCATGAATTGAATCATGAATCATGAATCATGAATCATGAATCATGAATCGAATCATGAATCATGAATTGAATCATGAATCATGAATAATGAATCATGAATCATGAATCATGAATCGATTCATGAATCATGAATCATGAATCGAATCATGAATCATGAAATGAATCATGAATTGAATCATGAATTTAATCATGAATTTAATCATAAATCATGAATCATGAATTGAATCATGAATCATGAATCGAATCATGAATCATGAATTGAATCATAAATCATGAATCATGAATCATTAATCATAAATCATGAATCGAATCATAAATCATGAATTGAATCATGAATCATGAATTGAATCATGAATCATGAATCATGAATTGAATCATGAATCATGAATCATGAATCATGAATCAAATCCTGAATCATGAATCATGAATCGAATCATGAATCATGATATGAATCATGAATTGAATCATGAATTTAATCATGAATTTAATCATAAATCATGAATCATGAATTGAATCATGAATCATGAATCGAATCATGAATCATGAATTGAATCATAAATCATGAATCATGAATCATTAATCATAAATCATGAATCGAATCATAAATCATGAATTGAATCATGAATCATGAATTGAATCATGAATCATGAATCATGAATTGAATCATGAATCATGAATCATGAATTGAATCATGAATCGAATCCTGAATCATGAATCATGAATTGAATCATGAATAATGAATTGAATCATAAATTGAATCATAAATAATAAATCATGAATTGAATCATGAATCATGAATCAAATCATGAATCATGAATTGAATCATAAATTAAATCATAAATCATAAATCATGAATTAAATAATGAATCATGAATCATGAATTGAATCATGAATCATGAATCGAATCATGAATCATGAATTGAATCATGAATCATGAATTGAATCATAAATTGAATCATAAATCATAAATCATGAATTGAATCATGAATCATGAATCGAATCATGAATCATGAATTGAATCATGAATCATGAATCGAATCATGAATCATGAATCATGAATCGAATCATGAATCATGAATTGAATCATGAATCATGAATCATAAATCATGAATCGAATCATAAATTATGAATCATGAATCATGAATCGAATCATGAATCATGAATCGAATCATGAATCATGAATCATGAATCGAATCATGAATCTCGAATCATGAATTGAATCGTGAATAATGAATTGAATCATGAATTGAATCATAAATCATGAATCATGAATTGAATCATGAATCATAAATCATGAATCGAATCATGAATCATGAATTATGAATCTAATCATGAATCATGAATTGAATCATGAATCATAAATCATGAATCGAATCATGAATCATGAATTATGAATCTAATCATGAATCATGAATTGAATCATGAATCATGAATCATGAATCATGAATCATGAATCGAATCATGAATCATGAATTGAATCATGAATCATGAATCATGAATCGAATCATGAATCATGAATCATGAATTGAATCATGAATTGAATCATAAATTGAATCATAAATCATAAATCATGAATTGAATCATGAATTATGAATCATGAATTATGAATCATGAATCGAATCATGAATCATTAATTGAATCATGAATCATAAATCTTGATTCATGAATTGAATCATAAATCATGAATCAAATTATGAATCATGAATTGATTAATGAATCATGAATCGAATCATGAATCATGAATCATGAATCGATTCATGAATCATGAATCGATTCATGAATCATGAATCGATTCATGAATCATGAATCGATTCATGAATCATGAATCGATTCATGAATCATGAATCATGAAATGAATCATGAATTGAATCATGAATTGAATCATAAATCATGAATCATGAATTGAATCATGAATCATGAATCGAATCATAATTCATGAATTGAATCATGAATCATGAATCATGAATCATGAATCGAATCATGAATCATGAATTGAATCATGAATCATGAATTGAATCATGAATCATGAATCGAATCCTGAATCATGAATCATGAATTGAATCATAAATTGAATCATAAATAATAAATCATGAATTGAATCATGAATCATGAATCGAATCAAGAATCATGAATTGAATCATAAATTGAATCATAAATCATAAATCATGAATTGAATCATGAATCATGAATTGCATCATGAATCATGAATTGCATCATGAATCATTAATCATGAATCAAATCATGAATCATGAAATGAATAATGAATCATGAAATGAATCATGAATTGAATCATGAATCATGAATTAAATCATGAATCATGAATTGAATCATGAATCATGAATTGAATGAAGAATCATGAAATGAATCATGAATTGAATCATGAATCGTGAATCATGAATTGAATCATTAATCATGAAATAAATCATGAATTGAATCATGAATCATGAAATGAATCATGAATTGAATCATGAATCATGAATCAAATCATGAATCATGAATTAAATCATTAATCATGAATCGAATCATGAATCATGAATCATGAATTGAATCATGAATCATCAATTGAATCATCAATTGAATCATGAATCATGAATCATGAATTGAATCATGAATCATCAATTGAATCATGAATTGAATCATAAATCATGAATCATCAATTGAATCATGAATCATGAATCATGAATCATGAATTGTATCATGAATCATGAATCATGAATCAAATCATGAATCATAATTTGAATCATGAATCATGAATCATGAATTGAATCATGAATCATGAATCATGAATCGAATCATGAATCATGAATCATGAATTGAATCATGAATCATGAATTGAATCATCAATCATGAATTGAATCATAAATTGAATCATAAATCATAAATCATGATTTGAATCATAAATCATGAATCATGAATTAAGAATCATGAATCGAATCATGAATCATGAATTGAATTATGAATCATGAATTGAATCATGAATCATGAATTAAGAATCATGAATCGAATCATGAATCATGAATCGATTCATGAATCATGAATCATGAATCAAATCATGAATCATGAATCATCAATTGAATCATGAATTATGAATCGAATCATGAATCATGAATTGAATCATAAATCATGAATCATGAATCATGAATCATGAATCATGAATCGAATCATGAATCATGAATTGAATCATGAATCATGAATTGAATCATGAATCATGAATCATGAATTGAATCATGAATCATGAATCATGAATTGAATCATGAATCATGAATCGAATCCTGAATCATGAATCATGAATTGAATCATGAATCATGAATTGAATCATAAATTGAATCATAAATAATAAATTATGAATTGAATCATGAATCATGAATCGAATCATGAATCATGAATCATGAATTGAATCATAAATTAAATCATAAATCATAAATCATGAATTAAATAATGAATAATGAATCATGAATTGAATCATGAATCATGAATTGAATCATGAATCATGAATTGAATCATGAATCATGAATTGAATCATAAATTGAATCATAAATCATTAATTGAATCATGAATCATGAATCGAATCATGAATTATGAATTGAATCATGAATCATGAATCATGAATCGCATCATGAATCATGAATCATGAATCGAATCATGAATCATGAATCAAATCATGAATCATGAATCGAATCATGAATCATGAATCATGAATCGAATCATGAATCTCGAATCATGAATTCAATCATGAATAATGAATTGAATCATGAATTGAATCATAAATCATGAATCATGAATTGAATCATGAATCATAAATCATGAATCGAATCATGAATCATGAATTATGAATCGAATCATGAATCATGAATTGAATCATGAATCATAAATCATGAATCTAATCATGAATCATGATTATGAATCGAATCATGAATCATGAATTGAATCATGAATCATTAATCATGAATTGAATCATGAATCATGAATCATGAATCAAATCATGAATCATGAATTGAATCATGAATCATGAATCATGAATCGAATCATGAATCATGAATCATGAATTGAATCATGAATTGAATCATAAATTGAATCATAAATCATAAATCATGAATTGAATCATGAATCATGAATTATGAATCATGAATCGAATCATGAATCATGAATTGAATCATGAATCATGAATCATGAATTGAATCATGAATCATGAATCATAAATCATGAATCATGAATCATGAATCGAATCATGAATCATGAATCAATTCATGAATCATAAATCGATTCATGAATCATGAATCATGAATCGAATCATGAATCATAAAATGAATCATGAATTGAATCATGAATTGAATCATAAATCATGAATCATGAATTGAATCATGAATCATGAATCATGAATCATGAATTGAATCATGAATCATGAATCATGAATCATGAATCATGAATCGAATCATGAATCATGAATTGAATCATGAATCATGAATTGAATCATGAATCATGAATCATGAATTGAATCATGAATCATGAATCATGAATTGAATCATGAATCATGAATCATGAATTGAATCATGAATCATGAATCGAATCCTGAATCATGAATCATGAATTGAATCATGAATCATGAATTGAATCATAAATTGAATCATAAATAATAAATCATGAATTGAATCATGAATCATGAATCGAATCATGAATCATGAATTGAATCATAAATTGAATCATAAATCATGAATTACATAATGAATCATGAATCATGAATTGAATCATGAATCATGAATTGAATCATAAATTGAATCATAAATCATAAATCATGAATTGAATCATGAATCATGAATCGAATCATGAATCATGAATTGAATCATAAATCATGAATCATGAATCGAATCATGAATCATGAATTGATTCATGAATCATGAATTGAATCATGAATCATGAATCATGAATCATGAATCAAATCATGAATCATGAATCATGAATCGAATCATGAATCATGAATCGAATCATAAATCATGAATCATGAATCGAATCATGAATCTCGAATCATGAATTGAATCATGAATTGAATCATGAATTGAATCATGAATCATGAATTGAATCATGAATCATAAATCGAATGATGAATCATGAATTGAATCATGAATCATAAATCATAAATCGAATCATGAATCATGAATTATGAATCGAATCATGAATCATGAAATGAATCATGAATTGAATCATGAATTGAATCATAAATCATGAATCATGAATTGAATCATGAATCATGAATTGAATCATGAATCATGAATTGAATCATGAATCATGAATAATGAATCATGAATCATGAATCATGAATCGATTCATGAATCATGAATCATGAATCGAATCATGAATCATGAATTGAATCATGAATTTAATCATGAATTTAATCATAAATCATGAATCATGAATTGAATCATGAATCATGAATCGAATCATGAATCATGAATTGAATCATAAATCATGAATCATGAATCATTAATCATAAATCATGAATCAAATCATAAATCATGAATTGAATCATGAATCATGAATTGAATCATGAATCATGAATCATGAATTGAATCATGAATCATGAATCATGAATTGAATCATGAATCATGAATCGAATCCTGAATCATGAATCATGAATTGAATCATGAATAATGAATTGAATCATAAATTGAATCATAAATAATAAATCATGAATTGAATCATGAATCATGAATCAAATCATGAATCATGAATCATGAATTGAATCATAAATTAAATCATAAATCATAAATCATGAATTAAATAATGAATCATGAATCATGAATTGAATCATGAATCATGAATTGAATCATGAATCATTAATTGAATCATAAATTGAATCATAAATCATAAATCATGAATTGAATCATGAATCATGAATCGAATCATGAATCATGAATTGAATCATGAATCATGAATCATGAATCGAATCATGAATCATGAATCATGAATCGAATCATGAATCATGAATTGAATCATGAATCATGAATTGAATCATGAATCATGAATTGAATCATGAATCATGAATCATAAATCATGAATCAAATCATAAATTATGAATCATGAATCATGAATCGAATCATGAATCATGAATCGAATCATGAATCATGAATCATGAATCGAATCATGAATCTCGAATCATGAATTGAATCATGAATAATGAATTGAATCATGAATAATGAATTGAATCATGATTTGAATCATAAATCATGAATCATGAATTGAATCATGAATCATGAATTATGAATCTAATCATGAATCATGAATTGAATCATGAATCATAAATCATGAATCGAATCATGAATCATGAATTATGAATCGAATCATGAATCATGAATTGAATCCAGAATCATGAATCATGAATTGAATCATGAATCATGAATCATGAATCGAATCATGAATCATGAATTGAATCATGAATCATGAATCATGAATCGAATCATAAATCATGAATTGAATCATGAATTATGAATCATGAATTATGAATCATGAATCGAATCATGAATCATGAATTGAATCATGAATCATAAATCTTGATTCATGAATTGAATCATAAATCATGAATCAAATTATGAATCATGAATTGATTAATGAATCATGAATCGAATCATGAATCATGAATCATGAATCGATTCATGAATCATGAATCGATTCATGAATCATGAATCGATTCATGAATCATGAATCATGAATCGAATCATGAATCATGAAATGAATCATGAATTGAATCATGAATTGAATCATAAATCATGAATCATGAATTGAATCATGAATCATGAATCGAATCATAATTCATGAATTGAATCATGAATCATGAATCATGAATCATGAATCATGAATCGAATCATGAATCATGAATTGAATCATGAATCATGAATTGAATCATGAATCATGAATAATGAATCATGAATCATGAATCGATTCATGAATCATGAATCATGAATCGAATCATGAATCATGAAATGAATCATGAATTGAATCATGAATTTAATCATGAATTTAATCATAAATCATGAATCATGAATTGAATCATGAATCATGAATCGAATCATGAATCATGAATTGAATCATAAATCATGAATCATGAATCATTAATCATAAATCATGAATCGAATCATAAATCATGAATTGAATCATGAATCATGAATTGAATCATGAATCATGAATCATGAATTGAATCATGAATCATGAATCATGAATTGAATCATGAATCATGAATCAAATCCTGAATCATGAATCATGAATCGAATCATGAATCATGAAATGAATCATGAATTGAATCATGAATTTAATCATGAATTTAATCATGAATAATGAATTGAATCATAAATTGAATCATAAATAATAAATCATGAATTGAATCATGAATCATGAATCAAAATCATGAATCATGAATTGAATCATAAATTAAATCATAAATCATAAATCATGAATTAAATAATGAATCATGAATCATGAATTGAATCATGAATCATGAATCGAATCATGAATCATGAATTGAATCATGAATCATGAATTGAATCATAAATTGAATCATAAATCATAAATCATGAATTGAATCATGAATCATGAATCGAATCATGAATCATGAATTGAATCATGAATCATGAATCGAATCATGAATCATGAATCATGAATCGAATCATGAATCATGAATTGAATCATGAATCATGAATTGAATCATGAATCATGAATTGAATCATGAATCATGAATCATAAATCATGAATCGAATCATAAATTATGAATTATGAATCATGAATCGAATCATGAATCATGAATCGAATCATGAATCATGAATCATGAATCGAATCATGAATCTCGAATCATGAATTGAATCATGAATAATGAATTGAATCATGAATAATGAATTGAATCATGAATTGAATCATAAATCATGAATCATGAATTGAATCATGAATCATGAATTATGAATCTAATCATGAATCATGAATTGAATCATGAATCATAAATCATGAATCGAATCATGAATCATGAATTATGAATCGAATCATGAATCATGAATTGAATCATGAATCATGAATCATGAATTGAATCATGAATCATGAATCATGAATCATGAATCGAATCATGAATCATGAATTGAATCATGAATCATGAATCATGAATCGAATCATGAATCATGAATCATGAATTGAATCATGAATTGAATCATAAATTGAATCATAAATCATAAATCATGAATTGAATCATGAATTATGAATCATGAATTATGAATCATGAATCGAATCATGAATCATTAATTGAATCATGAATCATAAATCTTGATTCATGAATTGAATCATAAATCATGAATCAAATTATGAATCATGAATTGATTAATGAATCATGAATCGAATCATGAATCATGAATCATGAATCATGAAATGAATCATGAATCATGAAATGAATCATGAATCGATTCATGAATCATGAATCATGAATCGAATCATGAATCATGAAATGAATCATGAATTGAATCATGAATTGAATCATAAATCATGAATCATGAATTGAATCATGAATCATGAATCGAATCATAATTCATGAATTGAATCATGAATCATGAATTGAATCATGAATCATGAATCGAATCCTGAATCATGAATTGAATCATAAATTGAATCATAAATAATAAATCATGAATTGAATCATGAATCATGAATCGAATCATGAAGCATGAATCATGAATCGAATCATGAATCTCGAATCATGAATTGAATCTCGAATCATGAATTGAATCATGAATAATGAATTGAATCATGAATAATGAATTGAATCATGAATTGAATCATAAATCATGAATCATGAATTGAATCATGAATCATGAATTATGAATCTAATCATGAATCATGAATTGAATCATGATTCATAAATCATGAATCGAATCATGAATCATGAATTATGAATCGAATCATGAATCATGAATTGAATCATGAATCATGAATCATGAATTGAATCATGAATCATGAATCATGAATCATGAATCGAATCATGAATCATGAATTGAATCATGAATCATGAATCATGAATCGAATCATGAATCATGAATCATGAATTGAATCATGAATTGAATCATAAATTGAATCATAAATCATAAATCATGAATTGAATCATGAATTATGAATCATGAATCATAAATCATGAATCAAATTATGAATCATGAATTGATTAATGAATCATGAATCGAATCATGAATCATGAATCATGAATCGATTCATGAATCATGAATCATGAATCGAATCATGAATCATGAAATTAATCATGAATTGAATCATGAATTGAATCATAAATCATGAATCATGAATTGAATCATGAATCATGAATTGAATCATAATTCATGAATTGAATCATGAATCATGAATCATGAATCATGAATCATGAATCGAATCATGAATCATGAATTGAATCATGAATCATGAATTGAATCATGAATCATGAATAATGAATCATGAATCATGAATCATGAATCGATTCATGAATCATGAATCATGAATCGAATCATGAATCATGAAATGAATCATGAATTGAATCATGAATTTAATCATGAATTTAATCATAAATCATGAATCATGAATTGAATCATGAATCATGAATCGAATCATGAATCATGAATTGAATCATAAATCATGAATCATGAATCATGAATCATGAATCATGAATCGAATCATAAATCATGAATTGAATCATGAATCATGAATTGAATCATGAATCATGAATCATGAATTGAATCATGAATCATGAATCATGAATTGAATCATGAATCATGAATCGAATCCTGAATCATAAATCATGAATTGAATCATGAATAATGAATTGAATCATAAATTGAATCATAAATAATAAATCTTGAATTGAATCATGAATCATGAATCAAATCATGAATCATGAATCATGAATTGAATCATAAATTAAATCATAAATCATAAATCATGAATTAAATAATGAATCATGAATCATGAATTGAATCATGAATCATGAATCGAATCATGAATCATGAATTGAATCATGAATCATAAATCATGAATCGAATCATGAATCATGAATTATGAATCTAATCATGAATCATGAATTGAATCATGAATCATAAATAATGAATCGAATCATGAATCATGAATTATGAATCGAATCATGAATCATGAATTAAATCATGAATCATGAATCATGAATTGAATCATGAATCATGAATCATGAATCATGAATCATGAATCGAATCATGAATCATGAATTGAATCATGAATCATAATTCGAATCATGAATCATGAATCATGAATTGAATCATGAATTGAATCATAAATTGAATCATAAATCATAAATCATGAATTGAATCATGAATTATGAATCATGAATTATA
>NW_027446939.1:0-40935 GCF_038048845.1 Mixophyes fleayi | reverse complement strand
CATGATTCATGATTCATGATTCAATTCATGATTCATGATTCATGATCAATTCATGATTCATGATTCATGATTCATGATTCATGATTCATGATTCGATTCATGATTCATGATTCATGATTCATGATTCATGATTCAATTCATGATTCATGATTCATTATTTGATTCATGATTCATGATTCGATTCATGATTCTTGATTCATGATTCATGATTCGATTCATGATTCATGATTCATGATTCGATTCATGATTCTTGATTCATGATTCATGATTCGATTCATGATTCATGATTCATGATTCAATTCATGATTCATGATTCATGATTCATGATTCAATTCATGATTCAATTCATTATTCATGATTCGATTCATGATTCATGATTCATTATTCAATTCATGATTCATGATTCATGATTCATGATTCAATTCATGATTCATGATTCACTTCATGATTCATGATTCATGATTCATGATTCATGATTCAATTCATGATTCATAATTCATGATTCATAATTCATGATTCATGATTCATGATTCATGATTCGATTCATGATTCTTGACTCATGATTCATGATTCGATTCATGATTCATGATTCATTATACAATTCATGATTCATGATTCACGATTCATGAGTATTGATTCATGATTCGATTCATGATTCATGATTTATGATTCATGATTCATGATTCAATTCATGATTCATGATTCATGATTCAATTCATGATTCATGATTCATGATTCATGATTTATGATTCAATTCATGATTCATGATTCATGATTCTTGATTCATGATTCAATTCATGATTCATGATTCATGATTCATGATTCAATTCATGATTCATGATTCATGATTCAATTCATGATTCATGATTCATGATTTATGATTCATGATTCATGATTCGATTCATGATTCATGATTCAATTCATGATTCATGATTCATGATTCGATTCATGATTCATGATTCATGATTCATGATTCAATTCATGATTCATGATTCATGATTCATGATTCAATTCATGATTCATGATTCATGATTCATGATTCATGATTTATGATTCATGATTCAATTCATGATTCATGATTCATGATTCAATTCATGATTCATGATTCATGATTCATGACTCGATTCATGATTCATGACTCGATTCATGATTCATGATTTATGATTCGATTTAAGATTCATAATTCATGATTCTTGATTCATGATTCATGATTCATGATTCAATTCATTATTCATGATTCATGATTCATGATTCATGATTCAATTCATGATTCATGATTCATGATTCGATTCATGATTCATGATTCATGATTCGATTCATGATTCATGATTCGATTCATGATTCTTGATTCATTATTCATGATTCGATTCATGATTCATGATTCATGATTCGATTCATGATTCATGATTCGATTCATGATTCTTGATTCATTATTCATGATTCGATTCATGATTCATGATTCATGATTCAATTCATGATTCATGTTTCATGATTCATGATTCAATTCATGATTCAAATCATTATTCATGATTCGATTTATGATTCATGATTCATTATTCAATTCATGATTCATGATTCATGATTCATGATTCATGATTCAATTCATGATTCATGATTCAAGATTCATGATTCATGATTCAATTCATGATTCATGGTTCAGGATTCAATTCATGATTAATGATTCATGATTCATGATTCATGATTCAATTCATGATTCATGATTCATGATTCAATTCATGATTCATGATTCAATTCATGATTCATGATTCATGATTCAATTCATGATTCAATTTATGATTCAGGATTTAATTCATGATTCATGATTCATGATTCATGATTCAATTCATGATTCATGATTCATGATTCTTGATTCATGATTCAATTCATGATTCATGATTCATGATTCATGATTCAATTCATGATTCATGATTCATAATTCAATTTATGATTCATGATTCATGATTCATGATTAATGATTCATGATTCATGATTCGATTCATGATTCATGATTCATGATTCAATTCATGATTCATGATTCATAATTCGATTCATGATTCATGATTCGATTCATGATTCTTGATTCATGATTCATGATTCGATTCATGATTCATGATTCATGATTCGATTCATGATTCATGATTCATGATTCATGATTCAATTCATGATTCATGATTCATGATTCGATTCATGATTCATGACTCGATTCATGATTCATGATTCATGATTCATGACTCGATTCATGATTCATGATTCATGATTCAATTCATGATTCAATTCATGATTCATGATTCGATTCATGATTCATGATTCAGTTCATGATTCATGATTCATGATTCGATTCATGATTCAATTCATGATTCATTATTCATGATTTGATTCCTGATTCATGATTCGATTCATGATTCTTGATTCATGATTCATGATTCGATTCATGATTCATGATTCAATTCATGATTCATGATTCATGATTCATGATTCAGTTCATGATTCAATTCATGATTCGATTCATGATTCTTGTTTCATGATTCAATTCATGATTCATGATTCATGATTCAAGATTCATGATTCAATTCATGATTCATGATTCAATTCATGATTCAATTCATGATTCATGATTCGATTCATGATTCATGATTCATGATTCAATTCATGATTCATGATTCAATTCATGATTCATGATTCATGATTCATGATTCTTGATTCATGATTCAATTCATGATTCATGATTCATGATTCAATTCATGATTCATGATTCATGATTCAATTCACGATTCATGATTCGATTCATGATTCAATTCATGATTCATGATTCATGATTCATGATTCAATTCATGATTCATGATTCATTATTTGATTCATGATTCATGATTCGATTCATGATTCTTGATTCATGATTCGATTCATGATTCATGATTCATGATTCAGTTCATGATTCAATTCATGATTCGATTCATGATTCTTGATTCATGATTCAATTCATGATTCATGATTCATGATTCATGATTCAATTCATGATTCATGATTCAATTCATGATTCAATTCATGATTCATGATTCGATTCATGATTCATGATTCATGATTCAATTCATGATTCATGATTCAATTCATGATTCATTATTCATGATTCATGATTCTTGATTCATGATTCAATTCATGATTCATGATTCATGATTCAATTCATGATTCATGATTCATGATTCAATTCACGATTCATGATTCGATTCATGATTCAATTCATGATTCATTATTCGATTCATGATTCATGATTCGATTCATGATTCATGATTCATGATTCAATTCATGATTCATGATTCAATTCATGATTCAATTCATGATTCATGATTCATGATTCAATTTTTGATTCATGATTCTTGATTCATGATTTATGATTCAAATCTTGATTCATGATTCATAATTCAATTCATGATTCATGATTCATGATTCATGATTCAATTCATGATTCATGATTCATGATTCAATTCATGATTCAATTCATGATTCATGATTCATGATTCAATTCATGATTCAATTTATGATTCAGGATTTAATTCATGATTCATGATTCATGATTCATGATTCAATTCATGATTCATGATTCATGATTCATGATTCATGATTAATGATTCGATTCATGATTCATGATTCATGATTCAATTCATGATTCATGATTCATAATTTGATTCATGATTCATGATTCGATTCATGATTCTTGATTCATGATTCATGATTCGATTCATGATTCATGATTCAATTCATGATTCATGATTCATGATTCATGATTCATGATTCAATTCATGATTCATGATTCATGATTCAATTCATGATTCATGATTCATGATTCATGACTCGATTCATGATTCATGATTTATGATTCGATTTAAGATTCATATTTCATGATTCTTGATTCATGATTCATGATTCATGATTCAATTCATGATTCATGGTTCATGATTCAATTCATGATTCATGATTCATGATTCATGATTCATGATTCATGATTCATGATTCAATTCATGATTCATGATTCATGATTCAATTCATGATTCATGATTCAAGATTCATGATTCATGATTCATGATTCGATTCATGATTCATGATTCATGATTCATGATTCATGATTCAATTCATGATTCATGATTCATTATTTGATTCATGATTCATGATTCGATTCATGATTCTTGATTCATGATTCATGATTCGATTCATGATTCATGATTCATGATTCGATTCATGATTCTTGATTCATGATTCATGATTCGGTTCATGATTCATGATTCATGATTCAATTCATGATTCATGATTCATGATTCATGATTCAATTCATGATTCAATTCATTATTCATGATTCGATTCATGATTCATGATTCATTATTCAATTCATGATTCATGATTCATGATTCATGATTCAATTAATGATTCATGATTCACTTCATGATTCATGATTCATGATTCATGATTCATGATTCAATTCATGATTCATAATTCATGATTCATAATTCATGATTCATGATTCATGATTCATGATTCGATTCATGATTCTTGACTCATGATTCATGATTCGATTCATGATTCATGATTCATTATACAATTCATGATTCATGATTCACGATTCATGAGTATTGATTCATGATTCGATTCATGATTCATGATTTATGATTCATGATTCATGATTCAATTCATGATTCATGATTCATGATTCAATTCATGATTCATGATTCATGATTCATGATTTATGATTCAATTCATGATTCATGATTCATGATTCTTGATTCATGATTCAATTCATGATTCATGATTCATGATTCATGATTCATGATTCAATTCATGATTCATGATTCATGATTCAATTCATGATTCATGATTCATGATTTATGATTCATGATTCATGATTCGATTCATGATTCATGATTCAATTCATGATTCATGATTCATGATTCGATTCATGATTCATGATTCATGATTCATGATTCAATTCATGATTCATGATTCATGATTCATGATTCAATTCATGATTCATGATTCATGATTCATGATTCATGATTTATGATTCATGATTCAATTCATGATTCATGATTCATGATTCAATTCATGATTCATGATTCATGATTCATGACTCGATTCATGATTCATGACTCGATTCATGATTCATGATTTATGATTCGATTTAAGATTCATAATTCATGATTCTTGATTCATGATTCATGATTCATGATTCAATTCATTATTCATGATTCATGATTCATGATTCATGATTCAATTCATGATTCATGATTCATTATTTGATTCATGATTCATGATTCGATTCATGATTCTTGATTCATGATTCATGATTCGATTCATGATTCATGATTCATGATTCATGATTCATGATTCAATTCATGATTCATGATTCATGATTCGATTCATGATTCATGATTCATGATTCGATTCATGATTCATGATTCGATTCATGATTCTTGATTCATTATTCATGATTCGATTCATGATTCATGATTCATGATTCGATTCATGATTCATGATTCGATTCATGATTCTTGATTCATTATTCATGATTCGATTCATGATTCATGATTCATGATTCAATTCATGATTCATGTTTCATGATTCATGATTCAATTCATGATTCAAATCATTATTCATGATTCGATTTATGATTCATGATTCATTATTCAATTCATGATTCATGATTCATGATTCATGATTCATGATTCAATTCATGATTCATGATTCAAGATTCATGATTCATGATTCAATTCATGATTCATGGTTCAGGATTCAATTCATGATTAATGATTCATGATTCATGATTCATGATTCAATTCATGATTCATGATTCATGATTCAATTCATGATTCATGATTCAATTCATGATTCATGATTCATGATTCAATTCATGATTCAATTTATGATTCAGGATTTAATTCATGATTCATGATTCATGATTCATGATTCAATTCATGATTCATGATTCATGATTCTTGATTCATGATTCAATTCATGATTCATGATTCATGATTCATGATTCAATTCATGATTCATGATTCATAATTCAATTTATGATTCATGATTCATGATTCATGATTCATGATTCATGATTCGATTCATGATTCATGATTCATGATTCAATTCATGATTCATGATTCATAATTCGATTCATGATTCATGATTCGATTCATGATTCTTGATTCATGATTCATGATTCGATTCATGATTCATGATTCATGATTCGATTCATGATTCATGATTCATGATTCATGATTCAATTCATGATTCATGATTCATGATTCGATTCATGATTCATGACTCGATTCATGATTCATGATTCATGATTCATGACTCGATTCATGATTCATGATTTATGATTCAATTCATGATTCATAATTCATGATTCATGATTCATGATTCATGATTCATGATTCAATTCATGATTCATGATTCATGATTCAATTCATGATTCATGATTCATGATTCGATTCATGATTAATGATTCATGATTCATGATTCATGATTCAATTCATGATTCAATTCATGATTCATGATTCATGATTCGATTCATGATTCATGATTCATGATTCAATTCACGATTCATGATTCGATTCATGATTCAATTCATGATTCATGATTCATGATTCATGATTCATTCATGATTCATGATTCATTATTTGATTCATGATTCATGATTCGATTCATGATTCTTGATTCATGATTCGATTCATGATTCATGATTCATGATTCAGTTCATGATTCAATTCATGATTCGATTCATGATTCTTGATTCATGATTCAATTCATGATTCATGATTCATGATTCATGATTCATGATTCATGATTCAATTCATGATTCATGATTCAATTCATGATTCATTATTCATGATTCATGATTCTTGATTCATGATTCAATTCATGATTCATGATTCATGATTCAATTCATGATTCATGATTCATGATTCAATTCACGATTCATGATTCGATTCATGATTCAATTCATGATTCATTATTCGATTCATGATTCATGATTCGATTCATGATTCATGATTCATGATTCAATTCATGATTCATGATTCAATTCATGATTCAATTCATGATTCATGATTCATGATTCAATTTTTGATTCATGATTCTTGATTCATGATTTATGATTCAAATCTTGATTCATGATTCATAATTCAATTCATGATTCATGATTCATGATTCATGATTCAATTCATGATTCATGATTCATGATTCAATTCATGATTCAATTCATGATTCATGATTCATGATTCAATTCATGATTCAATTTATGATTCAGGATTTAATTCATGATTCATGATTCATGATTCATGATTCAATTCATATGATTCAATTCATGATTCATGATTCATGATTCATGATTAATGATTCGATTCATGATTCATGATTCATGATTCAATTCATGATTCATGATTCATATTTGATTCATGATTCATGATTCGATTCATGATTCTTGATTCATGATTCATGATTCGATTCATGATTCATGATTCAATTCATGATTCATGATTCATGATTCATGATTCATGATTCAATTCATGATTCATGATTCATGATTCAATTCATGATTCATGATCATGATTCATGACTCGATTCATGATTCATGATTTATGATTCGATTTAAGATTCATATTTCATGATTCTTGATTCATGATTCATGATTCATGATTCAATTCATGATTCATGGTTCATGATTCAATTCATGATTCATGATTCATGATTCATGATTCATGATTCATGATTCATGATTCAATTCATGATTCATGATTCATGATTCAATTCATGATTCATGATTCATGATTCATGATTCATGATTCATGATTCGATTCATGATTCATGATTCATGATTCATGATTCAATTCATGATTCATGATTCATTATTTGATTCATGATTCATGATTCGATTCATGATTCTTGATTCATGATTCATGATTCGATTCATGATTCATGATTCATGATTCGATTCATGATTCTTGATTCATGATTCATGATTCGATTCATGATTCATGATTCATGATTCAATTCATGATTCATGATTCATGATTCATGATTCAATTCATGATTCAATTCATTATTCATGATTCGATTCATGATCATGATTCATTATTCAACTTCATGATTCATGATTCATGATTCATGATTCAATTCATGATTCATGATTCACTTCATGATTCATGATTCATGATTCATGATTCATGATTCAATTCATGATTCATAATTCATGATTCATAATTCATGATTCATGAGTTCATGATTCATGATTCGATTCATGATTCTTGACTCATGATTCATGATTCGATTCATGATTCATGATTCATTATACAATTCATGATTCATGATTCACGATTCATGAGTATTGATTTCATGATTCGATTCATGATTCATGATTTATGATTCATGATTCATGATTCAATTCATGATTCATGATTCATGATTCAATTCATGATTCATGATTCATGATTCATGATTTATGATTCAATATCATGATTCATGATTTATGATTCTTGATTCATGATTCAATTCATGATTCATGATTCATGATTCATGATCTCATGATTCAATTCATGATTCATGATTCATGATTCATTCATGATTCATGATTCATGATTTATGATTCATGATTCATGATTCGATTCATGATTCATGATTCAATTCATGATTCATGACTTCATGATTCGATTCATGATTCATGATTCATGATTCATGATTCAATTCATGATTCATGATTCATGATTCATGATTCAATTCATGATTCATGATTCATGATTCATGATTCATGATTTATGATTCATGATTCAATCCATGATTCATGATTCATGATTCAATTCATGATTCATGATTCATGATTCATGACTCGATTCATGATTCATGACTCGATTCAATGATTCATGATTTATGATTCGATTTAAGATTCATAATTCATGATTCTTGATCATGATTCATGATTCATGATTCAATTCATGATTCATGATTCATGATTCAATTAGATGATTCATGATTCATGATTCATGATTCATGATTCGATTCATTATTCATGATTCATGATTCATGATTCATGATTCAATTCATGATTCATGATTCATTATTTGATTCATTATTCATGATTCGATTCATGATTCTTGATTCATGATTCATGATTCGATTCATGATTCATGATTCATGATTCATGATTCATGATTCAATTCATGATTCATGATTCATGATTCGATTCATGATTCATGATTCATGAATCGATTCATGATTCATGATTCGATTCATGATTCTTGATTCATATTCATGATTCGATTCATGATTCATGATTCATGATTCGATTCATGATTCATGATTCGATTCATGATTCTTGATTCATTATTCATGATTCGATTCATGATTCATGATTCATGATTCAATTCATGATTCATGTTTCATGATTCATGATTCAATTCATGATTCAAATCTATTATTCATGATTCGATTTATGATTCATGATTCATTATTCAATTCATGATTCATGATTCATGATTTATGATTCATGATTCAATTCATGATTCATGATTCAAGATTCATGATTCATGATTCAATTCATGATTCATGGTTCAGGATTCAATTCATGATTAATGATTCATGATTCATGATTCATGATTCTATCATGATTCATGATTCATGATTCAATTCATGATTCATGATTCAATTCATGATTCATGATTCATGATTCAATTCATGATTCAATTTATGATTCAGGATTTAATTCATGATTCATGATTCATGATTCATGATTCAATTCATGATTCATGATTCATGATTCTTGATTCATGATTTCAATTCATGATTCAGATTCATGATTCATGATTCAATTCATGATCATGATTCATAATTCAATTTATGATTCATGATTCATGATTCATGATTAATGATTCATGATTCATGATTCGATTCATGATTCATGATTCATGATTCAATTCATGATTCATGATTCATAATTCGATTCATGATTCATGATTCGATTCATGATTCTTGATTCATGATTCAGTGATTCGATTCATGATTCATGATTCATGATTCGATTCATGATTCATGATTCATGATTCATGATTCAATTCATGATTCATGATTCATGATTCGATTCATGATTCATGACTCGATTCATGATTCATGATTCATGATTCATGACTCGATTCATGATTCATGATTTATGATTCAATTCATGATTCATAACTCATGATTCATGATTCATGATTCATGATTCATGATTCAATTCATGATTCATGATTCATGATTCAATTCATGATTCATGATTCATGATTCGATTCATGATTAATGATTCATGATTCATGATTCATGATTCAATTCATGATTCAATTCATGATTCATGATTCATGATTCGATTCATGATTAATGATTCATGATTCATGATTCAATTCATGATTCATGATTCATGATTCAATTCATGATTCAATTCATGATTCATGATTTAATTCATGATTCATGATTCATGATTCAATTCATGATTCATGATTTAATTCATGATTCATGATTCATGATTCAATTCATGATCCATGATTCATGATTCATGATTCATGATTCATGATTGAATTCATGATTCATGATTGAATTCATGATTCATGATTGAATTCATGATTCATTATTCAAGATTCATGATTCATGATTCAATTCATGATTCATGATTCAATTCATGATTCATGATTCATGATTCAATTCATGATTCATGATTCATGATTCAATTCATGATTCATAATTCATGATTCATGATTCATAATTCATGATTCATGATTCATGACTCATGATTCATGATTCGATTCATGATTCATGATTCATTATTCAATTCATGATTCATTATTCATGATTCATGATTCATGATTCAATTCATGATTCATGATTCATGATTCAATTCATGATTCATAATTCATGATTCATGATTCATGATTCGATTCATGATTCTTGACTCATGATTCATGATTCGATTCATGATTCATGATTCATTATTCAATTCATGATTCATTATTCATGATTCATGATTCATGATTCAATTCATGATTCATGATTCATGATTCATGATTCAATTCATGATTCATGATTCATGATTCGATACATGATTCATGATTCATGATTCGATTCATGATTCATGATTCATTATTCAATTCATGATTCACGATTCATGACTAATGATTCATGATTCGATTCATGATTCATGATTTATGATTCATGATTCAATTCATAATTCATGATTCATGAATTATGATTCAATTCATGAATTATGATTCAATTCATGATTCATGATTCGATTCATGATTCTTGACTCTGTTTCATGATTCAATTCATGATTCATGATTCATTATTCAATTCATGATTCATGATTCATGATTCAAGATTCAATTCATGATTCATGATTCATGATTCGATTCATGATTCATTATACAATTCATGATTCATGATTCGATTCATGATTCAATTCATGATTCATGATTCGATCATGATTCATGATTCAGTTCATGATTCATGATTCATGATTCGATTCATGATTCAATTCATGATTCATTATCCATGATTTGATTCCTGATTCATGATTCGATTCATGATTCTTGATTCATGATTCATGATTCGATTCATGATTCATGATTCAATTCATGATTCAATTCATGATTCATGATTCGATTCATGATTCATGATTCATGATTCAATTCATGATCATGATCATGATTCATGATTCTTGATTCATGATTCAATTCATGATTCATGATTCATGATTCAATTCATGATTCATGATTCATGATTCAATCATGATTCATGATTCAATTCATGATTAGATTCAATTCATATTCAATTCATGAATCATGATTTCATGGATTCAATTTATGATTCATGATTCCTGATTCATGATTTATGATTCAAATCTTGATTCATGATTCATAATTCAATTCATGATCATGATTCATGATTCATGATTCAATTCATGATTCATGATTCATGATTCATAGATTCAATTCATGATTAAATTCATGATCATGATTCATGATTCAATTCATGATTCAATTTATGATTCAGGATTTAATTCGTGATTCATGATTCATGATTCATGATTCAATTCATGATTCATGATTCATGATTCTTGATTCATGATTCAATTCATGATTCCATGATTCATGATTCAATTCATGATTCATGATTCTTAATTCAATTCATGATTCATGATTCATGATTCATGATTACTGATTCGATTCATGATTCATGATTCAATTCATGATTCATGATTCATAATTTGATTCATGATTCATGATTCGATTCATGATTCTTGATTCATGATTCATGATTCGATTCATGATTCTTGACTCATGTTTCATGATTCAATTCATGATTCATGATTCATTATTCAATTCATGATTCATGATTCATGATTCAAGATTCAATTCATGATTCATGATTCATGATTCGATCATGATTCATTATACAATTCATGATTCATGATTCGATTCATGATTCCAATTCATGATTCATGATTCGATTCATGATTCATGATTCAGTTCATGATTCATGATTCATGATTCGATTCATGATTCAATTCATGATTCATTATTCATGATTTGATTCCTGATTCATGATTCGATTCATGATTCTTGATTCAATTCATGATTCAATTCAAGATTCATGATTCGATTCATGATTCATGATTCAGTGATTCATCATGATTCATGATTCATGATTCATGATTCTTGATTCATGATTCAATTCATGATTCATGATTCATGATTCAATTCATGATTCATGATTCATGATTCAATTCATGATTCATGATTCATGATTCAATTCATGATTCATGATTCAATTCATGATTCAATATCATGATTCATGATTCATAATTCAATTCATGATTCATGATTCATGATTCATGATTCAATTCATGATTCATGATTCATGATTCATGATTCAATTCATGATTAAATTCATGATTCATGATTCATGATTCAATTCATGATTCAATTTATGATTCAGGATTTAATCTCGTGATTCATGATTCATGATTCATGATTCAATTCATGATTCATGATTCATGATTCTTGATTCATGATTCAATTCATGATTCATGATTCATGATTCAATTCATGATTCATGATTCTTGATTCAATTCATGATTCATGATTCATGATTCATGATTACTGATTCGATCATGATTCATGATTCAATTCATGATTCATGATTCATAATTTGATTCATGATTCATGATTCGATTCATGATTCTTGATTCATGATTCATGATTCGATTCATGATTCATGATTCAATTCAGGATTCATGATTCATGATTCATGATTCATGATTCAATTCATGATTCATGATTCATGATTCAATTCATGATTCATGATTCATGATTCATGACTCGATTCATGATTCATGATTTATGATTCGATTTAAGATTCATATTTCATGATTCTTGATTCATGATTCATGATTCAATTCATGATTCATGGTTCATGATTCAATTCATGATTCATGATTCATGATTCATGATTCGATTCATGATTCATGATTCATGATTCATGATTCATGATTCAATTCATGATTCATGATTCATGATTCATGATTCATGATTCGATTCATGATTCATGATTCATGATTCATGATTCATGATTCAATTCATGATTCATTATTTGATTCATGATTCATGATTCGATTCATGATTCTTGATTCATGATTCATGATTCGATTCATGATTCATGATTCATGATTCAATTCATGATTCATGATTCATGATTCATGATTCAATTCATGATTCAATTCATTATTCATGATTCGATTCATGATTCATGATTCATTATTCAATTCATGATTCATGATTCATGATTCATGATTCATGATTCAATTCATGATTCATGATTCAATTCATGATTCATGATTCATGATTCATGATTCATGATTCAATTCATGATTCATGATTCATGATTCATAATTCATGATTCATGATTCATGATTCATGATTCGATTCATGATTCTTGACTCATGATTCATGATTCGATTCATGATTCATGATTCATTATACAATTCATGATTCATGATTCACGATTCATGAGTATTGATTCATGATTCGATTCATGATTCATGATTTATGATTCATGATTCAATTCATAATTCATGATTCATGAATTATGATTCAATTCATGATTCATGATTCGATTCATGATTCTTGACTCATGATTCATGATTCGATTCATGATTCATGATTCATTATTCAATTCATGATTCATGATTCATGATTCATGATTCAATTCATGATTCAAGATGCATGATTTGATTCATGATTCATTATACAATTCATGATTCATGATTCGATTCATGATTCAATTCATGATTCATGATTCGATTCATGATTCATGATTCAATTCATGATTCATGATTCATTATTCAATTCATGATTTAATTCATGATTTATTATTCATGATTTAATTCCTGATTCATGATTCGATTCATGATTCTTGATTCATGATTCATGATTCGATTCATGATTCATGATTCAATTCATGATTCATGATTCATGATTCATGATTCAATTCATGATTCAATTCATGATTCGATTCATGATTCTTGATTCATGATTCAATTCATGATTCATGATTCATGATTCATGATTCATGATTCATGATTCAATTCATGATTCATGATTCAATTCATGATTCATGATTCGATTCATGATTCATGATTCATGATTCAATTCATGATTCATGATTCATGATTCAATTCATGATTCATGATTCATGATTCATGATTCATGATTCAATTCATGATTCATGATTCATGATTCAATTCATGATTCATGATTCATGATTCATGATTCAATTCATGATTCATGATTCGATTCATGATTCAATTCATGATTCATGATTCGATTCATGATTCATGATTCGATTCATGATTCATGATTCATGATTCAATTCATGATTCATGATTCAATTCATGATTCAATTCATGATTCATGATTCATGATTCAATTTATGATTCATGATTCTTGATTCATGATTTATGATTCAAATCTTGATTCATGATTCATAATTCAATTCATGATTCATGATTCATGATTCATGATTCATGATTCATGATTCAATTCATGATTCATGATTCATGATTCAATTCATGATTCAATTCATGATTCATGATTCATGATTCAATTCATGATTCAATTTATGATTCAGGATTTAATTCATGATTCATGATTCATGATTCATGATTCATGATTCAATTCATGATTCATGATTCATGATTCATGATTCTTGATTCATGATTCAATTCATGATTCATGATTCATGATTCATGATTCATGATTCATGATTCAATTCATGATTCATGATTCATGATTCAATTCATGATTCATGATTCATGATTCATGATTAATGATTCGATTCATGATTCATGATTCAATTCATGATTCATGATTCATAATTTGATTCATGATTCATGATTCGATTCATGATTCTTGATTCATGATTCATGATTCGATTCATGATTCATGATTCATGATTCAATTCATGATTCATGATTCGATTCATGATTCTTGACTCATGATTCATGATTCGATTCATGATTCATGATTTATTATTCAATTCATGATTCATGATTCATTATTCAATTCATGATTTAATTCATGATTTATTATTCATGATTTAATTCCTGATTCATGATTCGATTCATGATTCTTGATTCATGATTCATGATTCGATTCATGATTCATGATTCATGATTCAATTCATGATTCATGATTCATGATTCATGATTCAATTCATGATTCAATTCATGATTCGATTCATGATTATTGATTCATGATTCAATTCATGATTCATGATTCATGATTCATGATTCATGATTCAATTCATGATTCATGATTCAATTCATGATTCAATTCATGATTCATGATTCGATTCATGATTCATGATTCATGATTCAATTCATGATTCATGATTCAATTCATGATTCATGATTCATGATTCATGATTCATGATTCAATTCATGATTCATGATTCATGATTCAATTCATGATTCATGATTCATGATTCATGATTCAATTCATGATTCATGATTCGATTCATGATTCAATTCATGATTCATGATTCGATTCATGATTCATGATTCTATTCATGATTCATGATTCATGATTCAATTCATGATTCATGATTCAATTCATGATTCAATTCATGATTCATGATTCAATTTATGATTCATGATTCTTGATTCATGATTTATGATTCAAATCTTGATTCATGATTCATAATTCAATTCATGATTCATGATTCATGATTCATGATTCATGATTCAATTCATGATTCATGATTCATGATTCAATTCATGATTCAATTCATGATTCATGATTCATGATTCAATTCATGATTCAATTTATGATTCAGGATTTAATTCATGATTCATGATTCATGATTCATGATTCAATTCATGATTCATGATTCATGATTCATGATTCTTGATTCATGATTCAATTCATGATTCATGATTCATGATTCATGATTCATGATTCAATTCATGATTCATGATTCATGATTCATGATTCATGATTCAATTCATGATTCATGATTCATGATTCATGATTAATGATTCGATTCATGATTCATGATTCAATTCATGATTCATGATTCATAATTTGATTCATGATTCATTATTCGATTCATGATTCTTGATTCATGATTCATGATTCGATTCATGATTCATGATTCATGATTCAATTCATGATTCATGATTCGATTCATGATTCTTGACTCATGATTCATGATTCGATTCATGATTCATGATTTATTATTCAATTCATGATTCATGATTCATGATTCATGATTCAATTCATGATTCAAGATGCATGATTCGATTCATGATTCATTATACAATTCATGATTCATGATTCGATTCATGATTCAATTCATGAATCATGATTCTATTCATGATTCATGATTCAATTCATGATTCATGATTCATTATTCAATTCATGATTTAATTCATGATTTATTATTCATGATTTGATTCCTGATTCATGATTCGATTCATGATTCTTGATTCATGATTCATGATTCGATTCATGATTCATGATTCATGATTCAATTCATGATTCATGATTCATGATTCATGATTCATGATTCATGATTCATGATTCAATTCATGATTCATGATTCATGATTCAATTCATGATTCATGATTCATGATTCATGATTCATGATTCAATTCATGATTCATGATTCATGATTCAATTCATGATTCATGATTCATGATTCATGATTCAATTCATGATTCATGATTCGATTCATGATTCAATTCATGATTCATGATTCGATTCATGATTCATGATTTGATTCATGATTCATGATTCAATTCATGATTCATGATTCAATTCATGATTCAATTCATGATTCATGATTCATGATTCAATTTATGATTCATGATTCTTGATTCATGATTTATGATTCAAATCTTGATTCATGATTCATAATTCAATTCATGATTCATGATTCATGATTCATGATTCATGATTCAATTCATGATTCATGATTCATGATTCATGATTCAATTCATGATTCAATTCATGATTCATGATTCATGATTCAATTCATGATTCAATTTATGATTCAGGATTTAATTCATGATTCATGATTCATGATTCATGATTCAATTCATGATTCATGATTCATGATTTATGATTCTTGATTCATGATTCAATTCATGATTCATGATTCATGATTCATGATTCATGATTCATGATTCAATTCATGATTCATGATTCATGATTCAATTCATGATTCATGATTCATGATTCATGATTCATGATTAATGATTCGATTCATGATTCATGATTCAATTCATGATTCATGATTCATAATTTGATTCATGATTCATGATTCGATTCATGATTCTTGATTCATGATTCATGATTCGATTCATGATTCATGATTCATGATTCAATTCATGATTCATGTTTCATGATTCATGATTCATGTTTCATGATTCATGATTCAATTCATGATTCAATTCATTATTCATGATTCGATTCATGATTCATGATTCATTATTCAATTCATGATTCATGATTCAATTCATGATTCATGATTCAATTCATGATTCATGATTCAAGATTCATGATTCATGATTCAATTCATGATTCATGGTTCAGGATTCAATTCATGATTAATGATTCATGATTCATGATTCATGATTCAATTCATGATTCATGATTCAATTCATTATTCAATTTATGATTCAGGATTTAATTCATGATTCATGATTAATGATTCAATTCATGATTCATGATTCATGATTCATGATTCTTGATTCATGATTCAATTCATGATTCATGATTCATGATTCATGATTCTTGATTCATGATTCAATTCATGATTCATGATTCATGATTCATGATTCTTGATTCATGATTCAATTCATGATTCATGATTCATGATTCAATTCATGATTCATGATTCATGATTCATGACTCGATTCATGATTCATGATTTATGATTCGATTTAAGATTCATATTTCATGATTCTTGATTCATGATTCATGATTCATGATTCAATTCATGATTCATGGTTCATGATTCAATTCATGATTCATGATTCATGATTCATGATTCATGATTCGATTCATGATTCATGATTCATGATTCATGATTCATGATTCAATTCATGATTCATGATTCATGATTCATGATTCATGATTCATGATTCGATTCATGATTCATGATTCATGATTCATGATTCATGATTCAATTCATGATTCATGATTCATTATTTGATTCATGATTCATGATTCGATTCATGATTCTTGATTCATGATTCATGATTCGATTCATGATTCATGATTCATGATTCAATTCATGATTCATGATTCATGATTCATGATTCAATTCATGATTCAATTCATTATTCATGATTCGATTCATGATTCATGATTCATTATTCAATTCATGATTCATGATTCATGATTCATGATTCATGATTCATGATTCATGATTCAATTCATGATTCATGATTCAATTCATGATTCATGATTCAATTCATGATTCATGATTCATGATTCATGATTCAATTCATGATTCATGATTCATGATTCAATTCATGATTCATGATTCATGATTCGATTCATGATTCTTGACTCATGATTCATGATTCGATTCATGATTCATGATTCATTATACAATTCATGATTCATGATTCACGATTCATGAGTATTGATTCATGATTCGATTCATGATTCATGATTTATGATTCATGATTCAATTCATAATTCATGATTCATGAATTATGATTCAATTCATGATTCATGATTCGATTCATGATTCTTGACTCATGATTCATGATTCGATTCATGATTCATGATTCATTATTCAATTCATGATTCATGATTCATGATTCATGATTCAATTCATGATTCAAGATGCATGATTCGATTCATGATTCATTATACAATTCATGATTCATGATTCGATTCATGATTCAATTCATGATTCATGATTCGATTCATGATTCATGATTCAATTCATGATTCATGATTCATTATTCAATTCATGATTTAATTCATGATTTATTATTCATGATTTGATTCCTGATTCATGATTCGATTCATGATTCTTGATTCATGATTCATGATTCGATTCATGATTCATGATTCATGATTCAATTCATGATTCATGATTCATGATTCATGATTCAATTCATGATTCAATTCATGATTCGATTCATGATTCTTGATTCATGATTCATGATTCATGATTCATGATTCAATTCATGATTCATGATTCAATTCATGATTCAATTCATGATTCATGATTCGATTCATGATTCATGATTCATGATTCAATTAATGATTCATGATTCATGATTCATGATTCAATTCATGATTCATGATTCATGATTCATGATTCATGATTCAATTCATGATTCATGATTCATGATTCAATTCATGATTCATGATTCATGATTCATGATTCAATTCATGATTCATGATTCGATTCATGATTCAATTCATGATTCATGATTCGATTCATGATTCATGATTCGATTCATGATTCATGATTCATGATTCAATTCATGATTCATGATTCAATTCATGATTCAATTCATGATTCATGATTCATGATTCAATTTATGATTCATGATTCTTGATTCATGATTTATGATTCAAATCTTGATTCATGATTCATAATTCAATTCATGATTCATGATTCATGATTCATGATTCATGATTCATGATTTAATTCATGATTCATGATTCATGATTCATGATTCAATTCATGATTCAATTCATGATTCATGATTCATGATTCATTCATGATTCAATTTATGATTCAGGATTTAATTCATGATTCATGATTCATGATTCATGATTCATGATTCAATTCATGATTCATGATTCATGATTCATGATTCTTGATTCATGATTCAATTCATGATTCATGATTCATGATCATGATTCATGATTCATGATTCATGATTCAATTGCATGATTCATGATTCATGATTCAATTCATGATTCATGATTCATGATTCATGATTAATGATTCGATTCATGATTCATGATTCAATTCATGATTCATGATTCATAATTTGATTCATGATTCATGATTCGATTCATGATTCTTGATTCATGATTCATGATTCGATTCATGATTCATGATTTATTATTCAATTCATGATTCATGATTCATGATTCATGATTCAATTCATGATTCATGATTCCGATTCATGATTCATGATTTATTATTCAATTCATGATTCATGATTCATGATTCATGATTCAATTCATGATTTAAGATGCATGATTCGATTCATGATTCATGATTCGATTCATGATTCATGATTCAATTCATGATTCATGATTCATTATTCAATTCATGATTCATGATTCGATTCATGATTCAATTCATGATTCATGATTCGATTCATGATTCATGATTCAATTCATGATTCATGATTCATTATTCAATTCATGATTTAATTCATGATTTATTATTCGTGATTTGATTCCTGATTCATGATTCGATTCATGATTCTTGATTCATGATTCATGATTCGATTCATGATTCATGATTCATGATTCAATTCATGATTCATGATTCATGATTCATGATTCATGATTCATGATTCATTCATGATTCATGATTCATGATTCAATTCATGATTCATGATTCATGATTCATGATTCAATTCAATGATTCATGATTCATGATTCAATTCATGATTCATGATTCGATTCATGATTCAATTCATGATTCATGATTCGATTCATGATTCATGATTCGATTCATGATTCATGATTCAATTCATGATTCATGATTCAATTCATGATTCAATTCATGATTCATGATTCATGATTCAATTTATGATTCATGATTCTTGATTCATGATTTATGATTCAAATCTTGATTCATGATTCATAATTCAATTCATGATTCATGATTCATGATCTCATGATTCATGATTCATGATTCAATTCATGATTCATGATTCATGATTCATGATTCAATTCATGAATTAATTCATGATTCATGATTCATGATTCAATCATGATTCAATTTATGATTCAGGATTTAATTCATGATTCATGATTCATGATTCATGATTCAATTCATGATTCATGATTCATGATTCATGATTCTTGATTCATGATTCAATTCATGATTCATGATTCATGATTCATGATTCATGATTCATGATTCATGATTCAATTCATGATTCATGATTCAATTCATGATTCATGATTCATGATTCATGATTCATGATTAATGATTCAATTCATGATTCATGATTCATAATTTGATTCATGATTCATGATTCGATTCATGATTCTTGATTCATGATTCATGATTCGATTCATGATTCATGATTCATGATTCAATTCATGATTCATGTTTCATGATTCATGATTCAATTCATGATTCAATTCATTATTCATGATTCGATTCATGATTCATGATTTCATTATTCAATTCATGATTCATGATTCATGATTCATGATTCAATTCATGATTCATGATTCAATTCATGATTCATGATTCAAGATTCATGATTCATGATTCAATTCATGATTCATGGTTCAGGATTCAATTCATGATTAATGATTCATGATTCAATGATTCATGATTCAATTCATGATTCATGATTCATGATTCAATTCATTATTCAATTTATGATTCAGGATTTAATTCATGATTCATGATTCATGATTCAATACATGATTCATGATTCATGATTCATGATTCTTGATTCATGATTCAATTCATTATTCATGATTCATGATTCATGATTCATGATTCAATTCATGATTCATGATTCATAATTCAATTCATGATTCATGATTCATGATTCATGATTCATGATTAATGATTCATGATTCATGATTCTTGATTCCATAATTCAATTCATGATTCATGATTCATGATTTATGATTAATGATTCATGATTCAATTCATGATTCATGATTCATGATTCAATTCATGATTCATGATTCATGATTCATGATTAATGATTCGATTCATGATTCATGATTCATGATTCAATTCATGATTCATGATTCATAATTTGATTCATGATTCATGATTCGATTCATGATTCTTGATTCATGATTCATGATTCGATTCATGATTCATGATTCATGATTCAATTCATGATTCATGTTTCATGATTCATGATTCAATTCATGATTCAATTCATTATTCATGATTCGATTCATGATTCATGATTCATTATTCAATTCATGATTCATGATTCATGATTCATGATTCATGATTCATGATTCAATTCATGATTCATGGTTCAGGATTCAATTCATGATTCATGATTCATGATTCATGATTCAATTCATGATTCATGATTCATGATTCAATTCATGATTCAATTTATGATTCAGGATTTAATTCATGATTCATGATTCAATTCATGATTCATGATTCATGATTCATGATTCTTGATTCATGATTCAATTCATGATTCATGATTCATGATTCATGATTCATGATTCAATTCATGATTCATGATTCATAATTCAATTCATGATTCATAATTTAATTCATGATTCATGATTCATGATTCATGATTCATGATTCATGATTCATGATTCATGATTCGATTCATGATTCATGATTCATGATTCAATTCATGATTCATGATTCATAATTCGATTCATGATTCATGATTCGATTCATGATTCTTGATTCATGATTCATGATTCGATTCATGATTCATGATTCATGATTCAATTCATGATTCATGATTCATGATTCATGATTCATGATTCATGATTCAATTCATGATTCATGATTCATGATTCATGACTCGATTCATGATTCATGATTCATGATTCATGATTCAATTCATGATTCATGATTCATGATTCAATTCATGATTCATAATTCATGATTCATGATTCAAGATTCATTATTCAATTCATGATTCATGATTCATGATTCAATTCATGATTCATGATTCATGATTCATGATTCATGATTCGATTCATGATTCATGATTCATGATTCATGATTCAATTCATGATTCATGATTCATGATTTGATTCATGATTCATGATTCGATTCATGATTCTTGATTCATGATTCAATTCATGATTCAATTCATGATTCATGATTTAATTCATGATTCATGATTCATGATTCAATTCATGATTCATGATCCATGATTCATGATTCATGATTCATGATTCATGATTCATGATTGAATTCATGATTCATGATTCAATTCATGATTCATGATTCATGATTCATGATTCAATTCATGATTCATGATTCAATTCATGATTCATGATTCATGATTCAATTCATGATTCATGATTCATGATTCAATTCATGATTCATAATTCATGACTCATGATTCATGATTCATGATTCGATTCATGATTCTTGACTCATGATTCATGATTCGATTCATGATTCATTATTCAATTCATGATTCATTATTCATGATTCATGATTCATGATTCAATTCATGATTCATGATTTATGATTCAATTCATAATTCATGATTCATGATTCATGATTCAATTCATGATTCATGATTCATGATTCGATACATGATTCATGATTCATGATTCGATTTATGATTCATGATTCATGATTCATGATTCATGATTTATGATTCAATTCATGATTCATGATTCATGATTCAATTCATGATTCATGATTCACGATTCATGACTAATGATTCATGATTCGATTCATGATTCATGATTTATGATTCATGATTCAATTCATAATTCATGATTCATGAATTATGATTCAATTCATGATTCATGATTCGATTCATGATTCTTGACTCATGATTCATGATTCGATTCATGATTCATGATTCATTATTCAATTCATGATTCATGATTCATGATTCAAGATTCAATTCATGATTCAAGATTCATGATTCGATTCATGATTCATTATACAATTCATGATTCATGATTCGATTCATGATTCAATTCATGATTCATGATTCGATTCATGATTCATGTTTCAGTTCATGATTCATGATTCATGATTCGATTCATGATTCAATTCATGATTCATTATTCATGATTTGATTCCTGATTCATGATTCGATTCATGATTCTTGATTCATGATTCATGATTCGATTCATGATTCATGATTCATGATTCAATTCATGATTCATGATTCATGATTCATGATTCAATTCATGATTCAATTCATGATTCGATTCATGATTCTTGATACATGATTCAATTCATGATTCATGATTCATGATTCATGATTCAATTCATGATTCATGATTCAATTCATGATTCATGATTCAATTCATGATTCATGATTCATGATTCAATTCATGATTCATAATTCATGACTCATGATTCATGATTCATGATTCGATTCATGATTCTTGACTCATGATTCATGATTCGATTCATGATTCATGATTCATTATTCAATTCATGATTCATTATTCATGATTCATGATTCATGATTCAATTCATGATTCATGATTTATGATTCAATTCATAATTCATGATTCATGATTCATGATTCAATTCATGATTCATGATTCATGATTCGATACATGATTCATGATTCATGATTCGATTTATGATTCATGATTCATGATTCATGATTTATGATTCAATTCATGATTCATGATTCATGATTCAATTCATGATTCATGATTCATGATTCAATTCATGATTCATGATTCACGATTCATGACTAATGATTCAATATTCGATTCATGATTCATGATTTATGATTCATGATTCATGAATTATGATTCAATTCATGATTCATGATTCGATTCATGATTCTTGACTCATGATTCATGATTCGATTCATGATTCATGATTCATTATTCAATTCATGATTCATGATTCATGATTCAAGATTCAATTCATGATTCAAGATTCATGATTCGATTCATGATTCATTATACAATTCATGATTCATGATTCGATTCATGATTCAATTCATGATTCATGATTCGATTCATGATTCATGATTCAGTTCATGATTCATGATTCATGATTCGATTCATGATTCAATTCATGATTCATTATTCATGATTTGATTCCTGATTCATGATTCGATTCATGATTCTTGATTCATGATTCATGATTCGATTCATGATTCATGATTCATGATTCAATTCATGATTCATGATTCATGATTCATGATTCAATTCATGATTCAATTCATGATTCGATTCATGATTCTTGATACATGATTCAATTCATGATTCATGATTCATGATTCATGATTCAATTCATGATTCATGATTCAATTCATGATTCAATTCATGATTCATGATTCGATTCATGATTCATGATTCATGATTCAATTCATGATTCATGATTCAATTCATGATTCATGATTCATGATTCATGATTCTTGATTCATGATTCAATTCATGATTCATGATTCATGATTCAATTCATGATTCATGATTCATGATTCATGATTCAATTCACGATTCATGATTCGATTCATGATTCAATTTATGATTCATTATTCGATTAATGATTCATGATTCGATTCATGATTCATGATTCATGATTCAATTCATGATTCATGATTCAATTCATGATTCAATTCATGATTCATGATTCATGATTCAATTTATGATTCATGATTCTTGATTCATGATTTATGATTCAAATCTTGATTCATGATTCATAATTCAATTCATGATTCATGATTCATGATTCATGATTCAATTCATGAGTCATGATTCATGATTCATGATTCAATTCATGATTCAATTCATGATTCATGATTCATGATTCAATTCATGATTCAATTTATGATTCAGGATTTAATTCATGATTCATGATTCATGATTCAATTCATGATTCATGATTCATGATTCTTGATTCATGATTCAATTCATGATTCATGATTCATGATTCATGATTCATGATTCATGATTCAATTCATGATTCATGATTCATGATTCAATTCATGATTCATGATTCATGATTCATGATTAATGATTCGATTCATGATTCATGATTCAATTCATGATTCATGATTCATAATTTGATTCATGATTCATGATTCGATTCATGATTCTTGATTCATGATTCATGATTCGATTCATGATTCATGATTCATGATTCAATTCATGATTCATGATTCATGATTCGATTCATGATTCTTGATTCATGATTCATGATTCGATTCATGATTCATGATTCATGATTCAATTCATGATTCATGATTCATGATTCATGATTCAATTCATGATTCATGATTCATGATTCAATTAATGATTCTTGATTCATGATTTATGATTCGATTTAAGATTCATATTTCATGATTCTTGATTCATGATTCATGATTCATGATTTAATTCATGATTCATGATTCATGATTCAATTCATGATTCATGATTCATGATTCTTGATTCATGATTCAATTCATGATTCATGATTCATGATTCAATTCATGATTCATGATTCATGATTCAATTCATGATTCATGATTCATGATTCATGATTCATGATTAATGATTCGATTCATGATTCATGATTCATGATTCAATTCATGATTCATGATTCATGATTCATGATTCATGATTTATGATTCGATTTAAGATTCATATTTCATGATTCTTGATTCATGATTCATGATTCATGATTCAATTCATGATTCATGGTTCATGATTCAATTCATGATTCATGATTCATGATTCATGATTCATGATTCGATTCATGATTCATGATTCATGATTCATGATTCGATTCATGATTCATGATTCATGATTCATGATTCATAATTCGATTCATGATTCATGATTCATGATTCATGATTCATGATTCAATTCATGATTCATGATTCATTATTTGATTCATGATTCATGATTCGATTCATGATTCTTGATTCACGATTCATGATTCGATTCATGATTCATGATTCATGATTCAATTCATGATTCATGATTCATGATTCATGATTCAATTCATGATTCAATTCATTATTCATGATTCGATTCATGATTCATGATTCATTATTCAATTCATGATTCATGATTCATGATTCATGATTCAATTCATGATTCATGATTCAATTCATGATTCATGATTCATGATTCATGATTCAATTCATGATTCATGATTCATGATTCATAATTCATGATTCATGATTCATGATTCATGATTCGATTCATGATTCTTGACTCATGATTCATGATTCGATTCATGATTCATGATTCATTATTCAATTCATGATTCATGATTCATGATTCATGATTCAATTCATGATTCAAGATGCATGATTCGATTCATGATTCATTATACAATTCATGATTCATGATTCGATTCATGATTCAATTCATGATTCATGATTCGATTCATGATTCATGATTCAATTCATGATTCATGATTCATTATTCAATTCATGATTTAATTCATGATTTATTATTCATGATTTGATTCCTGATTCATGATTCGATTCATGATTCTTGATTCATGATTCATGATTCGATTCATGATTCATGATTCATGATTCAATTCATGATTCATGATTCATGATTCATGATTCAATTCATGATTCGATTCATGATTCGATTCATGATTCTTGATTCATGATTCAATTCATGATTCATGATTCATGATTCATGATTCATGATTCATGATTCAATTCATGATTCATGATTCAATTCATGATTCAATTCATGATTCATGATTCGATTCATGATTCATGATTCATGATTCAATTCATGATTCATGATTCATGATTCAATTCATGATTCATGATTCATGATTCATGATTCATGATTCAATTCATGATTCATGATTCATGATTCAATTCATGATTCATGATTCATGATTCAATTCATGATTCATGATTCATGATTCATGATTCAATTCATGATTCATGATTCGATTCATGATTCAATTCATGATTCATGATTCGATTCATGATTCATGATTCATGATTCAATTCATGATTCATGATTCAATTCATGATTCAATTCATGATTCATGATTCATGATTCAATTTATGATTCATGATTCTTGATTCATGATTTATGATTCAAATCTTGAATCATGATTCATAATTCAATTCATGATTCATGATTCATGATTCATGATTCATGATTCATGATTCAATTCATGATTCATGATTCATGATTCAATTCATGATTCAATTCATGATTCATGATTCATGATTCAATTCATGATTCAATTTATGATTCAGGATTTAATTCATGATTCATGATTCATGATTCATGATTCATGATTCATGATTCATGATTCAATTCATGATTCATGATTCATGATTCATGATTCTTGATTCATGATTCAATTCATGATTCATGATTCATGATTCATGATTCAATTCATTATTCATGATTCAATTCATGATTCATGATTCATGATTCATGATTCATGATTAATGATTCGATTCATGATTCATGATTCAATTCATGATTCATGATTCATAATTTGATTCATGATTCATGATTCGATTCATGATTCTTGATTCATGATTCATGATTCGATTCATGATTCATGATTCATGATTCAATTCATGATTCATGTTTCATGATTCATGATTCAATTCATGATTCAATTCATTATTCATGATTCGATTCATGATTCATGATTCATTATTCAATTCATGATTCATGATTCATGATTCATGATTCAATTCATGATTCATGATTCAATTCATGATTCATGATTCAAGATTCATGATTCATGATTCAATTCATGATTCATGGTTCAGGATTCAATTCATGATTAATGATTCATGATTCATGATTCATGATTCAATTCATGATTCATGATTCATGATTCAATTCATTATTCAATTTATGATTCAGGATTTAATTCATGATTCATGATTCATGATTCAATTCATGATTCATGATTCATGATTCTTGATTCATGATTCAATTCATGATTCATGATTCATGATTCATGATTCATGATTCAATTCATGATTCATGATTCATAATTCAATTCATGATTCATGATTCATGATTCATGATTCATGATTCATGATTCATGATTCATGATTCATGATTCATGATTCTTGATTCATGATTCAATTCATGATTCATGATTCATGATTTATGATTCATGATTCATGATTCAATTCATGATTCATGATTCATGATTCAATTCATGATTCATGATTCATGATTCATGATTCATGATTAATGATTCGATTCATGATTCATGATTCATGATTCAATTCATGATTCATGATTCATAATTTGATTCATGATTCATGATTTGATTCATGATTCTTGATTCATGATTCATGATTCGATTCATGATTCATGATTCATGATTCAATTCATGATTCATGTTTCATGATTCATGATTCAATTCATGATTCAATTCTTTATTCATGATTCGATTCATGATTCATGATTCATTATTCAATTCATGATTCATGATTCATGATTCATGATTCATGATTCATGATTCAATTCATGATTCATGATTCAATTCATGATTCATGATTCAAGATTCATGATTCATGATTCAATTCATGATTCATGGTTCAGGATTCAATTCATGATTAATGATTCATGATTCATGATTCATGATTCAATTCATTATTCATGATTCATGATTCAATTCATGATTCAATTTATGATTCAGGATTTAATTCATGATTCATGATTCAATTCATGATTCATGATTCATGATTCATGATTCTTGATTCATGATTCAATTCATGATTCATGATTCATGATTCATGATTCGATTCATGATTCATGATTCATGATTCAATTCATGATTCATGATTCATAATTCGATTCATGATTCATGATTCGATTCATGATTCTTGATTCATGATTCATGATTCTATTCATGATTCATGATTCATGATTCAATTCATGATTCATGATTCATGATTCATGATTCATGATTCATGATTCATGATTCAATTCGTGATTCATGATTCATGATTCATGACTCGATTCATGATTCATGATTCATGATTCATGATTCAATTCATGATTCATGATTCATGATTCATGACTCGATTCATGATTCATGATTTATGATTCAATTCATGATTCATAATTCATGATTCATGATTCATGATTCATGATTCATTATTCAATTCATGATTCATGATTCATGATTCAATTCATGATTCATGATTCATGATTCATGATTCATGATTCGATTCATGATTCATGATTCATGATTCATGATTCAATTCATGATTCATGATTCATGATTTGATTCATGATTCATGATTCAATTCATGATTCTTGATTCATGATTCAATTCATGATTCAATTCATGATTCATGATTTAATTCATGATCCATGATTCATGATTCATGATTCATGATTCATGATTCATGATTGAATTCATGATTCATGATTGAATTCATGATTCATGATTCATGATTCATGATTCATGATTCATGATTCAATTCATGATTCATGATTCAATTCATTATTCATGATTCATGATTCAATTCATGATTCATGATTCATGATTCAATTCATGATTCATAATTCATGATTCATGATTCATGATTCATGATTCGATTCATGATTCATGATTCATTATTCAATTCATGATTCATTATTCATGATTCATGATTCATGATTCAATTCATGATTCATGATTTATGATTTAATTCATAATTCATGATTCATGATTCATGATTCAATTCATGATTCATGATTCATGATTCGATACATGATTCATGATTCATGATTCGATTTATGATTCATGATTCATGATTCATGATTCATGATTTATGATTCAATTCATGATTCATGATTCATGATTCAATTCATGATTCATGATTCACGATTCATGACTAATGATTCATGATTCGATTCATGATTCATGATTTATGATTCATGATTCAATTCATAATTCATGATTCATGAATTATGATTCAATTCATGATTCATGATTCGATTCATGATTCTTGACTCATGATTCAGGATTCGATTCATGATTCATGATTCATTATTCAATTCATGATTCATGATTCATGATTCAAGATTCAATTCATGATTCAAGATTCATGTTTTGATTCATGATTCATTATACAATTCATGATTCATGATTCGATTCATGATTCAATTCATGATTCATGATTCGATTCATGATTCATGATTCAGTTCATGATTCATGATTCATGATTCGATTCATGATTCAATTCATGATTCATTATTCATGATTTGATTCCTGATTCATGATTCGATTCATGATTCTTGATTCATGATTCATGATTCGATTCATGATTCATGATTCATGATTCAATTCATGATTCATGATTCATGATTCATGATTCAATTCATGATTCAATTCATGATTCGATTCATGATTCTTGATACATGATTCAATTCATGATTCAATTCATGATTCGATTCATGATTCTTGATACATGATTCAATTCATGATTCATGATTCATGATTCATGATTCATGATTCAATTCATGATTCATGATTCAATTCATGATTCAATTCATGATTCATGATTCGATTCATGATTCATGATTCATGATTCAATTCATGATTCATGATTCAATTCATGATTCATGATTCATGATTCATGATTCTTGATTCATGATTCAATTCATGATTCATGATTCAATTTATGATTCATTATTCGATTAATGATTCATGATTCGATTCATGATTCATGATTCATGATTCAATTCATGATTCATGATTCAATTCATGATTCAATTCATGATTCATGATTCATGATTCAATTTATGATTCATGATTCTTGATTCATGATTTATGATTCAAATCTTGATTCATGATTTATAATTCAATTCATGATTCATGATTCAATTCATGATTCATGATTCATGATTCATGATTCAATTCATGATTTAATTCAGGATTCATGATTCATGATTCATGATTCAATTCATGATTCATGATTCATGATTCTTGATTCATGATTCAATTCATGATTCATGATTCATGATTCATGATTCATGATTCATGATTCAATTCATGATTCATGATTCATGATTCAATTCATGATTCATGATTCATGATTCATGATTAATGATTCGATTCATGATTCATGATTCAATTCATGATTCATGATTCATGATTCATGATTCGATTCATGATTCATGATTCATGATTCAATTCATAATTCATGATTCATGATTCATGATTCATGATTCAATTCATGATTCATGATTCATGATTCAATTCATGATTCATGATTCATGATTCAATTTATGATTCATGATTCTTGATTCATGATTTATGATTCAAATCTTGATTCATGATTTATAATTCAATTCATGATTCATGATTCATGATTCATGATTCAATTCATGATTCATGATTCATGATTCATGATTCAATTCATGATTTAATTCAGGATTCATGATTCATGATTCAATTCATGATTCAATTTATGATTCAGGATTTAATTCATGATTCATGATTCATGATTCATGATTCAATTCATGATTCATGATTCATGATTCTTGATTCATGATTCAATTCATGATTCATGATTCATGATTCATGATTCATGATTCAATTCATGATTCATGATTCATGATTCAATTCATGATTCATGATTCATGATTCATGATTCATGATTCATGATTAATGATTCAATTCATGATTCATGATTCATGATTCAATTCATGATTCATGATTCATAATTTGATTCATGATTCATGATTCGATTCATGATTCTTGATTCATGATTCATGATTCGATTCATGATTCATGATTCATGATTCAATTCATGATTCATGATTCATGATTCATGATTCATGATTCATGATTCATGATTCATGATTCAATTCATGATTCATGATTCATTATCAAATCATGATTCATGATTTATGATTCATGACTCGATTCATGATTCATGATTTATGATTCGATTTAAGATTCATAATTCATGATTCTTGATTCATGATTCATGATTCATGATTCATGATTCGATTCATGATTATTGATTCATGATTCATGATTCATGATTCATGATTCGATTCATGATTCAATTCATGATTCATGATTCATGATTCGATTCATGATTATTGATTCATGATTCATGATTCGATTCATGATTCATGATTCATGATTCAATTCATGATTCATGATTCGATTCATGATTATTGATTCATGATTCATGATTCATGATTCATGATTCGATTCATGATTCAATTCATGATTCATGATTCATGATTCGATTCATGATTATTGATTCATGATTCATGATTCGATTTATGATTCATGATTCATGATTTATGATTCAATTCATGATTCATGATTCATGATTCAATTCATGATTCAATTCATGATTCATGATTCATGATTCAATTCATGATTCAATTTATGATTCAGGATTTAATTCATGATTCATGATTCATGATTCATGATTCAATTCATGATTCATGATTCATGATTCTTGATTCATGATTCAATTCATGATTCATGATTCATGATTCAATTCATGATTCATGATTCATGATTCAATTCATGATTCATGATTCATGATTCATGATTCATGATTAATGATTTGATTCATGATTCATGATTCATGATTCAATTCATGATTCATGATTCATAATTTGATTCATGATTCATGATTCGATTCATGATTCTTGATTCATGATTCATGATTCGATTCATGATTTATGATTCATGATTCAATTCATGATTCATGATTCATGATTCATGATTCATGATTCATGATTCATGATTCAATTCATTAATTCATGATTCATTATCAAATCATGATTCATGATTCATGATTCATGACTCGATTCATGATTCATGATTTATGATTCGATTTAAGATTCATAATTCATGATTCTTGATTCATGATTCATGATTCATGATTCATGATTCATGATTCGATTCATGATTATTGATTCATGATTCATGATTCATGATTCATGATTCGATTCATGATTCATGATTCATGATTCATGATTCATGATTCAATTCATGATTCATGATTCAATTCATGATTCATGATTCAAGATTCATGATTCATGATTCAATTCATGATTCATGGTTCATGATTCAATTCATGATTAATGATACATGATTCATGATTCATGATTCAATTCATGATTCATGATTCATGATTCATAATTCATGATTCATGATTCATGATTCATGATTCGATTCATGATTCTTGACTCATGATTCATGATTCATGATTCAATTCATAATTCATGATTCATTATTCAATTCATGATTCATGATTCATGATTCATGATTTAATTCATGATTCATGATTCATGATTCAATTCATAATTCATGATTCAAGATTAAATTCATGATTCATGATTCATGATTCGATACATGATTCATGATTCATGATTCGATTTATGATTCATGATTCATGATTCATGATTCATGATTTATGATTCAATTCATGATTCATGATTCATGATTCAATTCATGATTTATGATTCATGATTCATGATTCATGATTCATGATTCATGATTCGATTTATGATTCATGATTCATGATTCATGATTCATGATTTATGATTCGATACATGATTCATGATTCATGATTCATGATTCATGATTCGATTCATGATTCATGATTCATGATTCAATTCATGATTCATGATTCATGATTCAATTCATGATTCAATTCATGATTCGATTCATGATTCTTGATTCATGATTCAATTCATGATTCATGATTCATGATTCATGATTCATGATTCATGATTCAATTCATGATTCATGATTCAATTCATGATTCAATTCATGATTCATGAATCGATTCATGATTCATGATTCATGATTCAATTCATGATTCATGATTCATGATTCAATTCATGATTCATGATTCATGATTCAATTCATGATTCATGATTCATGATTCATGATTCAATTCATGATTCATGATTCGATTCATGATTCAATTCATGATTCATGATTCGATTCATGATTCATGATTCGATTCATGATTCATGATTCATGATTCAATTCATGATTCATGATTCAATTCATGATTTAATTCATGATTCATGATTCATGATTCAATTTATGATTCATGATTCTTGATTCATGATTTATGATTCAAATCTGATTCATGATTCATAATTCAATTCATGATTCGTGATTCATGATTCATGATTCATGATTCATGATTCAATTCATGATTCATGATTCATGATTCATGATTCATGACTCTATTCATGATTCATGATTTATGATTCGATTTAAGATTCATAATTCATGATTCTTGATTCATGATTCATGATTCATGATTCATGATTCATGATTCGATTCATGATTATTGATTCATGATTCATGATTCATGATTCATGATTCATGATTCATGATTCGATTCATGATTCATGATTCATGATTCATGATTCATGATTCGATTCATGATTATTGATTCATGATTCATGATTCATGATTCATGATTCGATTCATGATTCAATTCATGATTCATGATTCATGATTCGATTCATGATTATTGATTCGTGATTCATGATTCGATTCATGATTCATGATTCATGATTCAATTCATGATTCATGATTCATGATTCAATTCATGATTCAATTCATTATTCATGATTCGATTCATGATTCATGATTCATTATTCAATTCATGATTCATGATTCATGATTCATGATTCAATTCATGATTCATGATTCATGATTCAATTCATGATTCAATTCATTATTCATGATTCGATTCATGATTCATGATTCATTATTCAATTCATGATTCATGATTCATGATTCATGATTCAATTCATGATTCATGATTCAATTCATGATTCAAGATTCATGATTCATGATTCAATTCATGATTCATGGTTCATGATTCAATTCATGATTAATGATACATGATTCATGATTCATGATTCAATTCATGATTCATGATTCATGATTCATAATTCATGATTCATGATTCATGATTCATGATTCGATTCATGATTCTTGACTCATGATTCATGATTCATGATTCGATTCATGATTCATGATTCATTATTCAATTCATGATTCATGATTCATGATTTAATTCATGATTCATGATTCATGATTCAATTCATAATTCATGATTCATGATTCATATTTCAATTCATGATTCATGATTCATGATTCGATACATGATTCATGATTCATGATTCGATTTATGATTCATGATTCATGATTCAAGATTCATGATTCATGATTCGATTTATGATTCATGATTCATGATTCATGATTCATGATTCATGATTCGATTTATGATTCATGATTCATGATTCATGATTCATGATTTATGATTCGATACATGATTCATGATTCATGATTCGATTTATGATTCATGATTCATGATTCATGATTCATGATTTATGATTCAATTCATGATTAATGATTCATGATTCATGATTCACGATTCATGATTCAATTCATAATTCATGATTCATGATTCATGATTCGATTCATGATTCTTGACTCATGATTCATGATTCGATTCATGATTCATGATTCATTATTCAATTCATGATTCATGATTCATGATTCATGATTCAATTCATGATTCAAGATTCATGATTCGATTCATGATTCATGATACAATTCATGATTCATGATTCGATTCATGATTCGATTCATGATTCATGATTCGATTCATGATTCATGATTCAATTCATGATTCATGATTCGATTCATGATTCAATTTATGATTCATTATTCATGATTTGATTCCTGATTCATGATTCGATTCATGATTCTTGATTCATGATTCATGATTCGATTCATGATTCATGATTCATGATTCATGATTCATGATTCATTCATGATTCATGATTCATGATTCATGATTCAATTCATGATTCAATTCATGATTCGATTCATGATTCTTGATTCATGATTCAATTCATGATTCATGATTCATGATTCATGATTCAATTCATGATTCAATTCATGATTCATGATTCGATTCATGATTCATGATTCATGATTCATGATTCTTGATTCATGATTCAATTCATGATTCATGATTCATGATTCAATTCATGATTCATGATTCATGATTCATGATTCAATTCATGATTCATGATTCGATTCATGATTCAATTCATGATTCATGATTCGATTCATGATTCATGATTCAATTCATGATTCATGATTCATGATTCAATTTATGATTCATGATTCAATTCATGATTCATGATTCATGATTCAATTTATGATTCATGATTCATGATTCATGATTCATGATTCATGATTCATGATTCAAATCTTGCTTCATGATTCATAATTCAATTCATGATTCATGATTCATGATTCATGATTCAATTCATGATTCATGATTCATGATTCAATTCATGATTCAATTCATGATTCATGATTCATGATTCAATTCATGATTCAATTTATGATTCAGGATTTAATTCATGATTCATGATTCATGATTTAATTCATGATTCATGATTTAATTCATGATTCATGATTCATGATTCATGATTCTTGATTCATGATTCAATTCATGATTCATGATTCATGATTCATGATTCAATTCATGATTCATGATTCATGATTCATGATTCATGATTCAATTCATGATTCATGATTCATGATTCAATTCATGATTCATGATTCATGATTCATGAATAATGATTCGATTCATGATTCATGATTCATGATTTAATTCATGATTCATGATTCATAATTCGATTCATGATTAATGATTCGATTCATGATTCTTGATTCATGATTCATGATTCGATTCATGATTCATGATTCATGATTCAATTCATGATTCAAGATTCATGATTCATGATTCATGATTCAATTCATGATTCATGATTCATGATTCTTGATTCATGATTCATGATTCATGATTCAATTCATGATTCATGATTCATGATTCGATTCATGATTCATGATTCATGATTCATAATTCGATTCATGATTCATGATTCATGATTCATGATTCATGATTCAATTCATGATTCATGATTCATGATTTGATTCATGATTCATGATTTGATTCATGATTCTTGATTCATGATTCATGATTCGATTCATGATTCATGATTCATGATTCAATTCATGATTCATGATTCATGATTCATGATTCAATTCATGATTCAATTCATTATTCATGATTCGATTCATGATTCATGATTCATTATTCAATTCATGATTCATGATTCAAATCATGATTCATGATTCAATTCATGATTCATGATTCAAGATTCATGATTCATGATTCAATTCATGATTCATGATTCATGATTCATAATTCATGATTCATGATTCATGATTCATGATTCGATTCATGATTCTTGACTCATGATTCATGATTCGATTTATGATTCATTATTCAATTCATGATTCATGATTCATGATTCATGATTCAATTCATGATTCATGATTCATGATTCAATTCATAATTCATGATTCATGATTCATGATTCAATTCATGATTCATGATTCGATACATGATTTATGATTCATGATTCGATTTATGATTCATGATTCATTATTCATGATTCATGATTTATGATTCAATTCATGATTAATGATTCACGATTCATGATTAATGATTCATGATTCGAATCATGATTCATGATTTATGATTCATGATTCAATTCATAATTCATGATTCATGATTCATGATTCAATTCATGCTTCATGATTCGATTCATGATTCTTGACTCATGATTCATGATTCGATTCATGATTCATGATTCATTATTCAATTCATGATTCATGATTCAATTCATGATTCAAAATTCATGATTCGATTCATGATTCATGATTCAATTTCATGATTCATGGTTCGATTCATGATTCAATTCATGATTCATGATTCGATTCATGATTCATGATTCATGATTCAATTCATGATTCATGATTCATGATTCAATTCATGATTCAATTCATGATTCATGATTCATGATTCAATTTATGATTCATGATTCATGATTCCTGATTCCTGATTCAATTCTTGATTCATGATTCATAATTCAATTCATGATTCAATTCAAGATTCATGATTCATGATTCAATTCATGATTCATGATTCATGATTCAATTCATGATTCATGATTCATGATTCAAGATTCATGATTCATAATTCGATTCATGATTCATGATTCATGATTCATGATTCAATTCATGATTCATGATTCATGATTTGATTCATGATTCATGATTCGATTCATGATTCTTGATTCATGATTCATGATTCGATTCATGATTCATGATTCATGATTCAATCATGATTCATGATTCATGATTCATGATTCATGATTCAATTCATGATTCAATTCATTATTCATGATTTGATTCATGATTCATGATTCATTATTCAATTCATGATTCATGATTCAATTCATGATTCATGATTCAATTCATGATTCATGATTCAAGATTCATGATTCATGATTCAATTCATGATTCATGGTTCATGATTCAATTCATGATTAATGATTTATGATTCATGATTCATGATTCAATTCATGATTCATGATTCATGATTCATATTCATGATTCAATTCATGATTCATGATTCATGATTCAATTCATAATTCATGATTCATGATTCATGATTCAATTCATGATTCATGATTCGATACATGATTCATGATTCATGATTCGATTTATGATTCATGATTCATTATTCATGATTCATGATTTATGATTCAATTCATGATTCATGATTCACGATTCATGATTAATGATTCATGATTCGAATCATGATTCATAAATCATGATTCAATTCATAATTCATGATTCTTGACTCATGATTCATGATTCGATTCATGATTCATTATTCAATTCATGATTCATGATTCATGATTCATGATTCAATTCATGATTCATGATTCATGATTCAATTCATAATTCATGATTCATGATTCATGATTCAATTCATGATCATGATTCGATACATGATTCATGATTCATGATTCGATTTATGATTCATGATTCATTATTCATGATTCATGATTTATGATTCAATTCATGATTCATGATTTATGATTCAATTCATGATTCATGATTCGAATCATGATTCATGATTTATGATTCATGATTCAATTCATAATTCATGATTCAATTCATGCTTCATGATTCGATTCATGATTCTTGACTCATGATTCATGATTCGATTCATGATTCATGATTCATTATTCAATTCATGATTCATGATTCATGATTCAATTCATGCTTCATGATTCGATTCATGATTCTTGACTCATGATTCATGATTCGATTCATGATTCATGATTCATTATTCAATTCATGATTCATGATTCATGATTCAATTCATGATTCAAAATTCATGATTCGATTCATGATTCATGATACAATTTCATGATTCATGGTTCGATTCATGATTCAATTCATGATTCATGATTCGATTCATGATTCATGATTCAATTCATGATTCATGATTCATGATTCAATTTCATGATTCATGATTCATGATTCAATTCATGATTCAATTCATGATTCATGATTCATGATTCAATTTATGATTCATGA
>NW_027446938.1:0-40948 GCF_038048845.1 Mixophyes fleayi | reverse complement strand
TAAAAATAAGAATAAGTATATAAATAAGTATAAAAATAAGTATAAAAATAAGAATAAAAATAAGAATAAGTATAAAAATAATTATAAAAATAAGAATAAGTATAAAAATAAGTATAAAAATAAGAATAAGTATAAAAATAAGAATAAAAATAAGAATAAGTATAAAAATAATTATAAAAATAAGAATAAGTATAAAAATAATTATAAAAATAAGAATAAGTATAAAAATAAGTATAAAAATAATTATAAAAATAAGAATAAGTATAAAAATAAGTATAAAAATAAGAATAAGTATAAAAATAAGAATAAAAATAAGAATAAGTATAAAAATAAGTATAAAAATAAGAATAAGTATAAAAATAAGAATAAAAATAAAAATAAGTATAAAAATAAGTATAAAAATAAGAATAAAAATAAAAATAAGAATATGTATAAAAATAAGTATAAAATTAAGTATAAAAATAACAATAAGTATAAAAATAGGTATAAAAAAAAATAATAATAAGTATAAAAATAAGTATAAAAATAAGTATAAAAATAAGAATAAGTATAAAAATAAGTATAAAAATAAGAATAAAAATAAGAATAAGTATAAAAATAAGTATAAAAAAAAAAAAAAAATTATATATAAAAATAAGTATAAAATAAGAATAAGTATAAAAATAAGTATGAAAATAAGAATAAGTATAAGAATAAGTATAAAAATAAGAATAAGTAAAAAAATTAGTATAAAAATAAGAATAAGTATAAAAATAAGAAAAAAATAAGAAAAAGTATAAAAATAAGTATAAAAATAAAAAAAAAATGATATATAAAAATAAGTATAAAATAAGAATAAGTATAAAAATAAGTATGAAAATAAGAATAAGTATAAGAATAAGTATAAAAATAAGAATAAGTAAAAAAAATAGTAAAAAAATAAGAATAAGTATAAAAATAAGAATAAAAATAAGAATAAGTATAAAAATAAGTATAAAAATAAGAATAAAAAAAAATTAAGAATAAGTATATATAAGTATAAAAATAAAAATAAGTATAAAAATAATTATAATAATAAGAATAAGTATAAAAATAAGAATAAAAATAAAAATAAGAATAAGTATATAAATAAGTATAAAAATAAGTATAAAAATAAGAATAAAAATAAGAATAAGTATAAAAAAAAGTATAAAAATATGAATAAGTATATAAATAAGTATAAAAATAAGTATAAAAATAAGAATAAAAATAAGAATAAGTATAAAAATAAGTATAAAAATAAGAATAAGTATAAAAATAAGAATAAAAATAAGAATTAGTATAAAAATAAGTATAAAAATAAGAATAAGTATAAAAATAAGTATAAAAATAAAAAATATATATAAATAAAAAAAAGTATAAAAATAAGAATAAGTATAAAAATAAGAATAAAAATAAGAATAAGTATAAAAATAATTATAAAAATAAGAATAAGTATAAAAATAAGTATAAAAATAAGAATAAGTATAAAAATAAGTATAAAAATAAGTATAAAAATAAGAATAAAAATAAAAATAAGAATATGTATAAAAATAAGTATAACATTAAGTATAAAAATAACAATAAGTATAAAAATAGGTATAAAAAAATAATAATAATAAGTATAAAAATAAGTATAAAAATAAGTATAAAAATAAGAATAAGTATAAAAATAAGTATAAAAATAAGAATAAAAATAAGAATAAGTATAAAAATAAGAATAAGTATAAAAATAAGAAAAAAATAAGAATAAGTATAAAAATAAGTATAAAAATAAAAAAAAAATTATATATAAAAATAAGTATAAAATAAGAATAAGTATAAAAATAAGTATGAAAATAAGAATAAGTATAAGAATAAGAATAAGTATAAAAATAAGTATAAAAATAAGAATAAAAATAAAAATAAGAATATGTATAAAAATAAGTATAAAATTAAGTATAAAAATAAGAATAAGTATAAAAATAGGTATAAAAAAAAATAAGAATAAGTATAAAAATAAGTATAAAAATAAGAATAAGTATAAAAATAAGTATAAAAATAAGTATGAAAATAAAAATAAAAATAATAATAAGTAAAACATTAGTAAAAAAATAAGAATAAATATAAAAATAAGAATAAAAATAAGAATAAGTATAAAAATAAGTATAAAAATAAGAATAAAAAAAAAATTAAGAATAAGTATATATAAGTATAAAAATAAAAATAAGTATAAAAATAAGTATAATAATAAAAATAAGTATAAAAATAAGAATAAAAATAAAAATAAGAATAAGTATATAAAAATAAGTATAAAAATAAGAATAAAAATAAGAATAAGTATAAAAATAAGTATAAAAATAAGAATAAGTATAAAAATAAGTATAAAAATAAGAATAAAAATAAAAATAAGAATATGTATAAAAATAAGTATAAAATTAAGTATAAAAATAAGAATAAGTATAAAAATAGGTATAAAAAAAAATAAGAATAAGTATAAAAATAAGTATAAAAATAAGATTAAAAATAAATATAAAAATAAGTATAAAAATAAGTATAAAAATAAGAATAAGTATAAAAATAAGAATAAAAATAAGAATAAGTGTAAAAATAAGAATAAGTATAAAAATAAGTATGAAAATAAGAATAAGTATAAAAATAAGAATAAAAATAAGAATAAGTATAAAAATAAGTATAAAAATAAAAAAAAAATATATATAAAAATAAGTATAAAAATAAGTATAAAAATAAGAATAAGTATAAAAATAAGTATAAAAATAAGTATGAAAATAAAAATAAAAATAATAATAAGTAAAACATTAGTAAAAAAATAAGAATAAATATAAAAATAAGAATAAAAATAAGAATAAGTATAAAAATAAGTATAAAAATAAGAATAAAAAAAAAATTAAGAATAAGTATATATAAGTATAAAAATAAAAATAAGTATAAAAATAAGTATAATAATAAAAATAAGTATAAAAATAAGAATAAAAATAAAAATAAGAATAAGTATATAAAAATAAGTATAAAAATAAGAATAAAAATAAGAATAAGTATAAAAATAAGTATAAAAATAAGAATAAGTATAAAAATAAGTATAAAAATAAGAATAAAAATAAAAATAAGAATATGTATAAAAATAAGTATAAAATTAAGTATAAAAATAAGAATAAGTATAAAAATAGGTATAAAAAAAAATAAGAATAAGTATAAAAATAAGTATAAAAATAAGATTAAAAATAAATATAAAAATAAGTATAAAAATAAGTATAAAAATAAGAATAAGTATAAAAATAAGAATAAAAATAAGAATAAGTATAAAAATAAGTATAAAAATAAGTATAAAAATAAGAATAAAAATAAAAATAAGAATATGTATAAAAATAAGTATAAAATTAAGTATAAAAATAACAATAAGTATAAAAATAGGTATAAAAAAATAATAATAATAAGTATAAAAATAAGTATAAAAATAAGTATAAAAATAAGAATAAGTATAAAAATAAGTATAAAAATAAGAATAAAAATAAGAATAAGTATAAAAATAAGAATAAGTATAAAAATAAGAAAAAAATAAGAATAAGTATAAAAATAAGTATAAAAATAAAAAAAAAATTATATATAAAAATAAGTATAAAATAAGAATAAGTATAAAAATAAGTATGAAAATAAGAATAAGTATAAGAATAAGAATAAGTATAAAAATAAGTATAAAAATAAGAATAAAAATAAGAATATGTATAAAAATAAGTATAAAATTAAGTATAAAAATAAGAATAAGTATAAAAATAGGTATAAAAAAAAATAAGAATAAGTATAAAAATAAGTATAAAAATAAGAATAAAAAAAAAATTAAGAATAAGTATATATAAGTATAAAAATAAAAATAAGTATAAAAATAAGTATAATAATAAAAATAAGTATAAAAATAAGAATAAAAATAAAAATAAGAATAAGTATATAAAAATAAGTATAAAAATAAGAATAAAAATAAGAATAAGTATAAAAATAAGTATAAAAATAAGAATAAGTATAAAAATAAGTATAAAAATAAGAATAAAAATAAAAATAAGAATATGTATAAAAATAAGTATAAAATTAAGTATAAAAATAAGAATAAGTATAAAAATAGGTATAAAAAAAAATAAGAATAAGTATAAAAATAAGTATAAAAATAAGATTAAAAATAAATATAAAAATAAGTATAAAAATAAGTATAAAAATAAGAATAAGTATAAAAATAAGAATAAAAATAAGAATAAGTATAAAAATAAGTATAAAAATAAGTATAAAAATAAGAATAAAAATAAAAATAAGAATATGTATAAAAATAAGTATAAAATTAAGTATAAAAATAACAATAAGTATAAAAATAGGTATAAAAAAATAATAATAATAAGTATAAAAATAAGTATAAAAATAAGTATAAAAATAAGAATAAGTATAAAAATAAGTATAAAAATAAGAATAAAAATAAGAATAAGTATAAAAATAAGAATAAGTATAAAAATAAGAAAAAAATAAGAATAAGTATAAAAATAAGTATAAAAATAAAAAAAAAATTATATATAAAAATAAGTATAAAATAAGAATAAGTATAAAAATAAGTATGAAAATAAGAATAAGTATAAGAATAAGAATAAGTATAAAAATAAGTATAAAAATAAGAATAAAAATAAAAATAAGAATATGTATAAAAATAAGTATAAAATTAAGTATAAAAATAAGAATAAGTATAAAAATAGGTATAAAAAAAAATAAGAATAAGTATAAAAATAAGTATAAAAATAAGAATAAGTATAAAAATAAGTATAAAAATAAGAATAAGTATAAAAATAAGAATAAAAATAAGAATAAGTGTAAAAATAAGAATAAGTATAAAAATAAGTATGAAAATAAGAATAAGTATAAAAATAAGAATAAAAATAAGAATAAGTATAAAAATAAGTATAAAAATAAAAAAAAAATATATTTAAAAATAAGTATAAAAATAAGTATAAAAATAAGAATAAGTATAAAAATAAGTATAAAAATAAGTATGAAAATAAAAATAAAAATAATAATAAGTAAAACATTAGTAAAAAAATAAGAATAAATATAAAAATAAGAATAAAAATAAGAATAAGTATAAAAATAAGTATAAAAATAAGAATAAAAAAAAATTAAGAATAAGTATATATAAGTATAAAAATAAAAATAAGTATAATAATAAAAATAAGTATAAAAATAAGAATAAAAATAAAAATAAGAATAAATATATAAAAATAAGAATAAAAATAAGAATAAGTATAAAAATAAGTATAAAAATAAGAATAAGTATAAAAATAAGTATAAAAATAAGTATAAGTATAAAAATAATTATAAAAATAAGTATAAAAATAAGAATAAGTATAAAAATAAGTATAAAAATAAGTATAAAAATAAGTATAAAAATAAGAATAAGTATAAAAATAAGTATAAAAATAAGAATAAAAAAAAAATTAAGAATAAGTATATATAAGTATAAAAATAAAAATAAGTATAAAAATAAGTATAATAATAAGAATAAGTATAAAAATAAAAATAAGAATAAGTATATAAATAAGTATAAAAATAAGTATAAAAATAAGAATAAAAATAAGAATAAGTATAAAAATAATTATAAAAATAAGAATAAGTATAAAAATAAGTATAAAAATAAGAATAAGTATAAAAATAAGAATAAAAATAAGAATAAGTATAAAAATAATTATAAAAATAAGAATAAGTATAAAAATAATTATAAAAATAAGAATAAGTATAAAAATAAGTATAAAAATAATTATAAAAATAGAATAAGTATAAAAATAAGTATAAAAATAAGAATAAGTATAAAAATAAGAATAAAAATAAGAATAAGTATAAAAATAAGTATAAAAATAAGAATAAGTATAAAAATAAGAATAAAAATAAAAATAAGTATAAAAATAAGTATAAAAATAAGAATAAAAATAAAAATAAGAATATGTATAAAAATAAGTATAAAATTAAGTATAAAAATAACAATAAGTATAAAAATAGGTATAAAAAAAAATAATAATAAGTATAAAAATAAGTATAAAAATAAGTATAAAAATAAGAATAAGTATAAAAATAAGTATAAAAATAAGAATAAAAATAAGAATAAGTATAAAAATAAGTATAAAAAAAAAAAAAATTATATATAAAAATAAGTATAAAATAAGAATAAGTATAAAAATAAGTATGAAAATAAGAATAAGTATAAGAATAAGTATAAAAATAAGAATAAGTAAAAAAATTAGTATAAAAATAAGAATAAGTATAAAAATAAGAAAAAAATAAGAAAAAGTATAAAAATAAGTATAAAAATAAAAAAAAAAAGATATATAAAAATAAGTATAAAATAAGAATAAGTATAAAAATAAGTATGAAAATAAGAATAAGTATAAGAATAAGTATAAAAATAAGAATAAGTAAAAAAAATAGTAAAAAAATAAGAATAAGTATAAAAATAAGAATAAAAATAAGAATAAGTATAAAAATAAGTATAAAAATAAGAATAAAAAAAAAATTAAGAATAAGTATATATAAGTATAAAAATAAAAATAAGTATAAAAATAATTATAATAATAAGAATAAGTATAAAAATAAGAATAAAAATAAAAATAAGAATAAGTATATAAATAAGTATAAAAATAAGTATAAAAATAAGAATAAAAATAAGAATAAGTATAAAAAAAAGTATAAAAATATGAATAAGTATATAAATAAGTATAAAAATAAGTATAAAAATAAGAATAAAAATAAGAATAAGTATAAAAATAAGTATAAAAATAAGAATAAGTATAAAAATAAGAATAAAAATAAGAATTAGTATAAAAATAAGTATAAAAATAAGAATAAGTATAAAAATAAGTATAAAAATAAAAAATATATATAAATAAAAAAAAGTATAAAAATAAGAATAAGTATAAAAATAAGAATAAAAATAAGAATAAGTATAAAAATAATTATAAAAATAAGAATAAGTATAAAAATAAGTATAAAAATAAGAATAAGTATAAAAATAAGAATAAAAATAAGAATAAGTATAAAAATAAGTATAAAAATTAAAAAAATATATATATAAAAATAAGTATAAAAATAAGTATAAAAATAAGAATAAGTATAAAAATAAGTATAAAAATAAGTATGAAAATAAAAATAAAAATAATAATAAGTAAAACATTAGTAAAAAAAATAAGAATAAATATAAAAATAAGAATAAAAATAAGAATAAGTATAAAAATAAGTATAAAAATAAGAATAAAAAAAAAATTAAGAATAAGTATATATAAGTATAAAAATAAAAATAAGTATAAAAATAAGTATAATAATAAAAATAAGTATAAAAATAAGAATAAAAATAAAAATAAGAATAAGTATATAAAAATAAGTATAAAAATAAGAATAAAAATAAGAATAAGTATAAAAATAAGAAAAAAATAAGAATAAGTATAAAAATAAGTATAAAAATAAAAAAAAAATGATATATAAAAATAAGTATAAAATAAGAATAAGTATAAAAATAAGTATGAAAATAAGAATAAGTATAAGAATAAGTATAAAAATAAGAATAAGTAAAAAAATTAGTAAAAAAATAAGAATAAGTATAAAAATAAGAATAAAAATAAGAATAAGTATAAAAATAAGTATAAAAATAAGAATAAAAAAAAAATTAAGAATAAGTATATATAAGTATAAAAATAAAAATAAGTATAAAAATAATTATAATAATAAGAATAAGTATAAAAATAAGAATAAAAATAAAAATAAGAATAAGTATATAAATAAGTATAAAAATAAGAATAAAAATAAGAATAAGTATAAAAAAAAGTATAAAAATATGAATAAGTATATAAATAAGTATAAAAATAAGTATAAAAATAAGAATAAAAATAAGAATAAGTATAAAAATAAGTATAAAAATAAGAATAAGTATAAAAATAAGAATAAAAATAAGAATTAGTATAAAAATAAGTATAAAAATAAGAATAAGTATAAAAATAAGTATAAAAATAAGAATAAAAATAAAAATAAGAATATGTATAAAAATAAGTATAAAATTAAGTATAAAAATAACAATAAGTATAAAAATAGGTATAAAAAAAAATAATAATAAGTATAAAAATAAGTATAAAAATAAGATTAAAAATAAATATAAAAATAAGTATAAAAATAAGTATAAAAATAAGAATAAGTATAAAAATAAGAATAAAAATAAGAATAAGTGTAAAAATAAGAATAAGTATAAAAATAAGTATGAAAATAAGAATAAGTATAAAAATAAGAATAAAAATAAGAATAAGTATAAAAATAAGTATAAAAATAAAAAAATTATATATATAAAAATAAGTATAAAAATAAGAATAAAAATAAGAATAAGTATAAAAATAAGTATAAAAATAAGAATAAAAAAAAATTAAGAATAAGTATATATAAGTATAAAAATAAAAATAAGTATAAAAATAAGTATAATAATAAAAATAAGTATAAAAATAAGAATAAAAATAAAAATAAGAATAAGTATATAAAAATAAGTATAAAAATAAGAATAAAAATAAGAATAAGTATAAAAATAAGTATAAAAATAAGAATAAGTATAAAAATAAGTATAAAAATAAGAATAAAAATAAAAATAAGAATATGTATAAAAATAAGTATAAAATTAAGTATAAAAATAAGAATAAGTATAAAAATAGGTATAAAAAAAAATAAGAATAAGTATAAAAATAAGTATAAAAATAAGATTAAAAATAAATATAAAAATAAGTATAAAAATAAGTATAAAAATTAGAATAAGTATAAAAATAAGAATAAAAATAAGAATAAGTGTAAAAATAAGAATAAGTATAAAAATAAGTATGAAAATAAGAATAAGTATAAAAATAAGTATAAAAATAAGTATGAAAATAAAAATAAAAATAATAATAAGTAAAACATTAGTAAAAAAATAAGGATAAATATAAAAATAAGAATAAAAATAAGAATAAGTATAAAAATAAGTATAAAAATAAGAATAAAAAAAAAATTAAGAATAAGTATATATAAGTATAAAAATAAAAATAAGTATAAAAATAAGTATAATAATAAAAATAAGTATAAAAATAAGAATAAAAATAAAAATAAGAATAAGTATATAAAAATAAGTATAAAAAGAAGAATAAAAATAAGAATAAGTATAAAAATAAGTATAAAAATAAGAATAAGTATAAAAATAAGTATAAAAATAAGAATAAGTATAAAAATAAGAATAAAAATAAAAATAAGAATATGTATAAAAATAAGTATAAAATTAAGTATAAAAATAAGAATAAGTATAAAAATAGGTATAAAAAAAAATAAGAATAAGTATAAAAATAAGTATAAAAATAAGATTAAAAATAAATATAAAAATAAGTATAAAAATAAGAATAAATATAAAAATAAGAATAAAAATAAGAATAAGTATAAAAATAAGTATAAAAATAAGAATAAAAAAAAAATTAAGAATAAGTATATATAAGTATAAAAATAAAAATAAGTATAAAAATAAGTATAATAATAAAAATAAGTATAAAAATAAGAATAAAAATAAAAATAAGAATAAGTATATAAAAATAAGTATAAAAATAAGAATAAAAATAAGAATAAGTATAAAAATAAGTATAAAAATAAGAATAAGTATAAAAATAAGTATAAAAATAAGAATAAAAATAAAAATAAGAATATGTATAAAAATAAGTATAAAATTAAGTATAAAAATAAGAATAAGTATAAAAATAGGTATAAAAAAAAATAAGAATAAGTATAAAAATAAGTATAAAAATAAGATTAAAAATAAATATAAAAATAAGTATAAAAATAAGTATAAAAATAAGAATAAGTATAAAAATAAGAATAAAAATAAGAATAAGTGTAAAAATAAGAATAAGTATAAAAATAAGTATGAAAATAAGAATAAGTATAAAAATAAGAATAAAAATAAGAATAAGTATAAAAATAAGTATAAAAATAAAAAAAAAATATATATAAAAATAAGTATAAAAATAAGTATAAAAATAAGAATAAGTATAAAAATAAGTATAAAAATAAGTATGAAAATAAAAATAAAAAAAATAATAAGTAAAACATTAGTAAAAAAATAAGAATAAATATAAAAATAAGAATAAAAATAAGAATAAGTATAAAAATAAGTATAAAAATAAGAATAAAAAAAATTAAGAATAAGTATATATAAGTATAAAAATAAAAATAAGTATAATAATAAAAATAAGTATAAAAATAAGAATAAAAATAAAAATAAGAATAAGTATATAAAAATAAGTATAAAAATAAGAATAAAAATAAGAATAAGTATAAAAATAAGTATAAAAATAAGAATAAGTATAAAAATAAGTATAAAAATAAGTATAAGTATAAAAATAATTATAAAAATAAGTATAAAAATAAGTATACAAATAAGAATAAGTATAAAAATAAGAATAAAAATAAAAATAAGTATAAAAATAAGTATAAAAATAAGAATAAAAATAAAAATAAGAATTACTATAAAAATAAGTATAAAAATAAGTATAAAAATAAGAATAAGTATAAAAATAAGTATAAAAATAAGAATAAAAATAAGAATAAGTATAAAAATAAGAATAAGTATAAAAATAAGAAAAAAATAAGAATAAGTATAAAAATAAGTATAAAAATAAAAAAAAAATTATATATAAAAATAAGTATAAAATAAGAATAAGTATAAAAATAAGTATGAAAATAAGAATAAGTATAAGAATAAGTATAAAAATAAGAATAAGTAAAAAAATTAGTAAAAAAATAAGAATAAGTATAAAAATAAGAATAAAAATAAGAATAAGTATAAAAATAAGTATAAAAATAAGAATAAAAAAAAAATTAAGAATAAGTATATATAAGTATAAAAATAAAAATAAGTATAAAAATAAGTATAATAATAAGAATAAGTATAAAAATAAAAATAAGAATAAGTATATAAATAAGTATAAAAATAAGTATAAAAATAAGAATAAAAATAAGAATAAGTATAAAAATAATTATAAAAATAAGAATAAGTATAAAAATAAGTATAAAAATAAGAATAAGTATAAAAATAAGAATAAAAATAAGAATAAGTATAAAAATAATTATAAAAATAAGAATAAGTATAAAAATAATTATAAAAATAAGAATAAGTATAAAAATAAGTATAAAAATAATTATAAAAATAAGAATAAGTATAAAAATAAGTATAAAAATAAGAATAAGTATAAAAATAAGAATAAAAATAAGAATAAGTATAAAAATAAGTATAAAAATAAGAATAAGTATAAAAATAAGAATAAAAATAAAAATAAGTATAAAAATAAGTATAAAAATAAGAATAAAAATAAAAATAAGAATATGTATAAAAATAAGTATAAAATTAAGTATAAAAATAACAATAAGTATAAAAATAGGTATAAAAAAAAATAATAATAAGTATAAAAATAAGTATAAAAATAAGTATAAAAATAAGAATAAGTATAAAAATAAGTATAAAAATAAGAATAAAAATAAGAATAAGTATAAAAATAAGTATAAAAAAAAAAAAAAAATTATATATAAAAATAAGTATAAAATAAGAATAAGTATAAAAATAAGTATGAAAATAAGAATAAGTATAAGAATAAGTATAAAAATAAGAATAAGTAAAAAAATTAGTATAAAAATAAGAATAAGTATAAAAATAAGAAAAAAATAAGAAAAAGTATAAAAATAAGTATAAAAATAAAAAAAAAATGATATATAAAAATAAGTATAAAATAAAAATAAGTATAAAAATAAGTATGAAAATAAGAATAAGTATAAGAATAAGTATAAAAATAAGAATAAGTAAAAAAAATAGTAAAAAAATAATAATAAGTATAAAAATAAGAATAAAAATAAGAATAAGTATAAAAATAAGTATAAAAATAAGAATAAAAAAAAATTAAGAATAAGTATATATAAGTATAAAAATAAAAATAAGTATAAAAATAATTATAATAATAAGAATAAGTATAAAAATAAGAATAAAAATAAAAATAAGAATAAGTATATAAATAAGTATAAAAATAAGTATAAAAATAACAATAAAAATAAGAATAAGTATAAAAAAAAGTATAAAAATATGAATAAGTATATAAATAAGTATAAAAATAAGTATAAAAATAAGAATAAAAATAAGAATAAGTATAAAAATAAGTATAAAAATAAGAATAAGTATAAAAATAAGAATAAAAATAAGAATTAGTATAAAAATAAGTATAAAAATAAGAATAAGTATAAAAATAAGTATAAAAATAAAAAATATATATAAATAAAAAAAAGTATAAAAATAAGAATAAGTATAAAAATAAGAATAAAAATAAGAATAAGTATAAAAATAATTATAAAAATAAGAATAAGTATAAAAATAAGTATAAAAATAAGAATAAGTATAAAAATAAGTTTAAAAATAAGTATAAAAATAAGAATAAAAATAAAAATAAGAATATGTATAAAAATAAGTATAACATTAAGTATAAAAATAACAATAAGTATAAAAATAGGTATAAAAAAATAATAATAATAAGTATAAAAATAAGTATAAAAATAAGTATAAAAATAAGAATAAGTATAAAAATAAGTATAAAAATAAGAATAAAAATAAGAATAAGTATAAAAATAAGAATAAGTATAAAAATAAGAAAAAAATAAGAATAAGTATAAAAATAAGTATAAAAATAAAAAAAAAATTATATATAAAAATAAGTATAAAATAAGAATAAGTATAAAAATAAGTATGAAAATAAGAATAAGTATAAGAATAAGAATAAGTATAAAAATAAGTATAAAAATAAGAATAAAAATAAAAATAAGAATATGTATAAAAATAAGTATAAAATTAAGTATAAAAATAAGAATAAGTATAAAAATAGGTATAAAAAAAAATAAGAATAAGTATAAAAATAAGTATAAAAATAAGAATAAGTATAAAAATAAGTATAAAAATAAGTATGAAAATAAAAATAAAAATAATAATAAGTAAAACATTAGTAAAAAAATAAGAATAAATATAAAAATAAGAATAAAAATAAGAATAAGTATAAAAATAAGTATAAAAATAAGAATAAAAAAAAAATTAAGAATAAGTATATATAAGTATAAAAATAAAAATAAGTATAAAAATAAGTATAATAATAAAAATAAGTATAAAAATAAGAATAAAAATAAAAATAAGAATAAGTATATAAAAATAAGTATAAAAATAAGAATAAAAATAAGAATAAGTATAAAAATAAGTATAAAAATAAAAAAAAAATATATATAAAAATAAGTATAAAAATAAGAATAAAAATAAGAATAAGTATAAAAATAAGTATAAAAATAAGTATGAAAATAAAAATAAAAAAAATAATAAGTAAAACATTAGTAAAAAATAAGAATAAATATAAAAATAAGAATAAAAATAAGAATAAGTATAAAAATAAGTATAAAAATAAGAATAAAAAAAAATTAAGAATAAGTATATATAAGTATAAAAATAAAAATAAGTATAATAATAAAAATAAGTATAAAAATAAGAATAAAAATAAAAATAAGAATAAGTATATAAAAATAAGTATAAAAATAAGAATAAAAATAAGAATAAGTATAAAAATAAGTATAAAAATAAGAATAAGTATAAAAATAAGTATAAAAATAAGTATAAGTATAAAAATAATTATAAAAATAAGTATAAAAATAAGTATACAAATAAGAATAAGTATAAAAATAAGAATAAAAATAAAAATAAGTATAAAAATAAGTATAAAAATAAGAATAAAAATAAAAATAAGAATTACTATAAAAATAAGTATAAAAATAAGTATAAAAATAAGAATAAGTATAAAAATAAGTATAAAAATAAGAATAAAAATAAGAATAAGTATAAAAATAAGAATAAGTATAAAAATAAGAAAAAAATAAGAATAAGTATAAAAATAAGTATAAAAATAAAAAAAAAATTATATATAAAAATAAGTATAAAATAAGAATAAGTATAAAAATAAGTATGAAAATAAGAATAAGTATAAGAATAAGTATAAAAATAAGAATAAGTAAAAAAATTAGTAAAAAAATAAGAATAAGTATAAAAATAAGAATAAAAATAAGAATAAGTATAAAAATAAGTATAAAAATAAGAATAAAAAAAAAATTAAGAATAAGTATATATAAGTATAAAAATAAAAATAAGTATAAAAATAAGTATAATAATAAGAATAAGTATAAAAATAAAAATAAGAATAAGTATATAAATAAGTATAAAAATAAGTATAAAAATAAGAATACAAATAAGAATAAGTATAAAAATAATTATAAAAATAAGAATAAGTATAAAAATAAGTATAAAAATAAGAATAAGTATAAAAATAAGAATAAAAATAAGAATAAGTATAAAAATAATTATAAAAATAAGAATAAGTATAAAAATAATTATAAAAATAAGAATAAGTATACAAATAAGTATAAAAATAATTATAAAAATAAGAATAAGTATAAAAATAAGTATAAAAATAAGAATAAGTATAAAAATAAGAATAAAAATAAGAATAAGTATAAAAATAAGTATAAAAATAAGAATAAAAATAAAAATAAGAATATGTATAAAAATAAGTATAAAATTAAGTATAAAAATAACAATAAGTATAAAAATAGGTATAAAAAAAAATAATAATAAGTATAAAAATAAGTATAAAAATAAGTATAAAAATAAGAATAAGTATAAAAATAAGTATAAAAATAAGAATAAAAATAAGAATAAGTATAAAAATAAGTATAAAAAAAAAAAAAAAATTATATATAAAAATAAGTATAAAATAAGAATAAGTATAAAAATAAGTATGAAAATAAGAATAAGTATAAGAATAAGTATAAAAATAAGAATAAGTAAAAAAATTAGTATAAAAATAAGAATAAGTATAAAAATAAGAAAAAAATAAGAAAAAGTATAAAAATAAGTATAAAAATAAAAAAAAAATGATATATAAAAATAAGTATAAAATAAGAATAAGTATAAAAATAAGTATGAAAATAAGAATAAGTATAAGAATAAGTATAAAAATAAGAATAAGTAAAAAAAATAGTAAAAAAATAAGAATAAGTATAAAAATAAGAATAAAAATAAGAATAAGTATAAAAATAAGTATAAAAATAAGAATAAAAAAAAATTAAGAATAAGTATATATAAGTATAAAAATAAAAATAAGTATAAAAATAATTATAATAATAAGAATAAGTATAAAAATAAGAATAAAAATAAAAATAAGAATAAGTATATAAATAAGTATAAAAATAAGTATAAAAATAAGAATAAAAATAAGAATAAGTATAAAAAAAAGTATAAAAATATGAATAAGTATATAAATAAGTATAAAAATAAGTATAAAAATAAGAATAAAAATAAGAATAAGTATAAAAATAAGTATAAAAATAAGAATAAGTATAAAAATAAGAATAAAAATAAGAATTAGTATAAAAATAAGTATAAAAATAAGAATAAGTATAAAAATAAGTATAAAAATAAAAAATATATATAAATAAAAAAAAGTATAAAAATAAGAATAAGTATAAAAATAAGAATAAAAATAAGAATAAGTATAAAAATAATTATAAAAATAAGAATAAGTATAAAAATAAGTATAAAAATAAGAATAAGTATAAAAATAAGTATAAAAATAAGTATAAAAATAAGAATAAAAATAAAAATAAGAATATGTATAAAAATAAGTATAACATTAAGTATAAAAATAACAATAAGTATAAAAATAGGTATAAAAAAATAATAATAATAAGTATAAAAATAAGTATAAAAATAAGTATAAAAATAAGAATAAGTATAAAAATAAGTATAAAAATAAGAATAAAAATAAGAATAAGTATAAAAATAAGAATAAGTATAAAAATAAGAAAAAAATAAGAATAAGTATAAAAATAAGTATAAAAATAAAAAAAAAATTATATATAAAAATAAGTATAAAATAAGAATAAGTATAAAAATAAGTATGAAAATAAGAATAAGTATAAGAATAAGAATAAGTATAAAAATAAGTATAAAAATAAGAATAAAAATAAAAATAAGAATATGTATAAAAATAAGTATAAAATTAAGTATAAAAATAAGAATAAGTATAAAAATAGGTATAAAAAAAAATAAGAATAAGTATAAAAATAAGTATAAAAATAAGAATAAGTATAAAAATAAGTATAAAAATAAGTATGAAAATAAAAATAAAAATAATAATAAGTAAAACATTAGTAAAAAAATAAGAATAAATATAAAAATAAGAATAAAAATAAGAATAAGTATAAAAATAAGTATAAAAATAAGAATAAAAAAAAAATTAAGAATAAGTATATATAAGTATAAAAATAAAAATAAGTATAAAAATAAGTATAATAATAAAAATAAGTATAAAAATAAGAATAAAAATAAAAATAAGAATAAGTATATAAAAATAAGTATAAAAATAAGAATAAAAATAAGAATAAGTATAAAAATAAGTATAAAAATAAGAATAAGTATAAAAATAAGTATAAAAATAAGAATAAAAATAAAAATAAGAATATGTATAAAAATAAGTATAAAATTAAGTATAAAAATAAGAATAAGTATAAAAATAGGTATAAAAAAAAATAAGAATAAGTATAAAAATAAGTATAAAAATAAGATTAAAAATAAATATAAAAATAAGTATAAAAATAAGTATAAAAATAAGAATAAGTATAAAAATAAGAATAAAAATAAGAATAAGTGTAAAAATAAGAATAAGTATAAAAATAAGTATGAAAATAAGAATAAGTATAAAAATAAGAATAAAAATAAGAATAAGTATAAAAATAAGTATAAAAATAAAAAAAAAATATATATAAAAATAAGTATAAAAATAAGTATAAAAATAAGAATAAGTATAAAAATAAGTATAAAAATAAGTATGAAAATAAAAATAAAAATAATAATAAGTAAAACATTAGTAAAAAAATAAGAATAAATATAAAAATAAGAATAAAAATAAGAATAAGTATAAAAATAAGTATAAAAATAAGAATAAAAAAAAATTAAGAATAAGTATATATAAGTATAAAAATAAAAATAAGTATAATAATAAAAATAAGTATAAAAATAAGAATAAAAATAAAAATAAGAATAAGTATATAAAAATAAGTATAAAAATAAGAATAAAAATAAGAATAAGTATAAAAATAAGTATAAAAATAAGAATAAGTATAAAAATAAGTATAAAAATAAGTATAAGTATAAAAATAATTATAAAAATAAGTATAAAAATAAGTATACAAATAAGAATAAGTATAAAAATAAGAATAAAAATAAAAATAAGTATAAAAATAAGTATAAAAATAACAATAAAAATAAAAATAAGAATTACTATAAAAATAAGTATAAAAATAAGTATAAAAATAAGAATAAGTATAAAAATAAGTATAAAAATAAGAATAAAAATAAGAATAAGTATAAAAATAAGAATAAGTATAAAAATAAGAAAAAAATAAGAATAAGTATAAAAATAAGTATAAAAATAAAAAAAAAATTATATATAAAAATAAGTATAAAATAAGAATAAGTATAAAAATAAGTATGAAAATAAGAATAAGTATAAGAATAAGTATAAAAATAACAATAAGTAAAAAAATTAGTAAAAAAATAAGAATAAGTATAAAAATAAGAATAAAAATAAGAATAAGTATAAAAATAAGTATAAAAATAAGAATAAAAAAAAAATTAAGAATAAGTATATATAAGTATAAAAATAAAAATAAGTATAAAAATAAGTATAATAATAAGAATAAGTATAAAAATAAAAATAAGAATAAGTATATAAATAAGTATAAAAATAAGTATAAAAATAAGAATAAAAATAAGAATAAGTATAAAAATAATTATAAAAATAAGAATAAGTATAAAAATAAGTATAAAAATAAGAATAAGTATAAAAATAAGAATAAAAATAAGAATAAGTATAAAAATAATTATAAAAATAAGAATAAGTATAAAAATAATTATAAAAATAAGAATAAGTATAAAAATAAGTATAAAAATAAGATTAAAAATAAGAATAAGTATAAAAATAAGTATAAAAATAAGAATAAGTATAAAAATAAGAATAAAAATAAGAATAAGTATAAAAATAAGTATAAAAATAAGAATAAGTATAAAAATAAGAATAAAAATAAAAATAAGTATAAAAATAAGTATAAAAATAAGAATAAAAATAAAAATAAGAATATGTATAAAAATAAGTATAAAATTAAGTATAAAAATAACAATAAGTATAAAAATAGGTATAAAAAAAAATAATAATAAGTATAAAAATAAGTATAAAAATAAGTATAAAAATAAGAATAAGTATAAAAATAAGTATAAAAATAAGAATAAAAATAAGAATAAGTATAAAAATAAGTATAAAAAAAAAAAAAAAATTATATATAAAAATAAGTATAAAATAAGAATAAGTATAAAAATAAGTATGAAAATAAGAATAAGTATAAGAATAAGTATAAAAATAAGAATAAGTAAAAAAATTAGTATAAAAATAAGAATAAGTATAAAAATAAGAAAAAAATAAGAAAAAGTATAAAAATAAGTATAAAAATAAAAAAAAAATGATATATAAAAATAAGTATAAAATAAGAATAAGTATAAAAATAAGTATGAAAATAAGAATAAGTATAAGAATAAGTATAAAAATAAGAATAAGTAAAAAAAATAGTAAAAAAATAAGAATAAGTATAAAAATAAGAATAAAAATAAGAATAAGTATAAAAATAAGTATAAAAATAAGAATAAAAAAAAATTAAGAATAAGTATATATAAGTATAAAAATAAAAATAAGTATAAAAATAATTATAATAATAAGAATAAGTATAAAAATAAGAATAAAAATAAAAATAAGAATAAGTATATAAATAAGTATAAAAATAAGTATAAAAATAAGAATAAAAATAAGAATAAGTATAAAAAAAAGTATAAAAATATGAATAAGTATATAAATAAGTATAAAAATAAGTATAAAAATAGAATAAAAATAAGAATAAGTATAAAAATAAGTACTAAAAATAAGAATAAGTATAAAAATAAGAATAAAAATAAGAATTAGTATAAAAATAAGTATAAAAATAAGAATAAGTATAAAAATAAGTATAAAAATAAAAAATATATATAAATAAAAAAAAGTATAAAAATAAGAATAAGTATAAAAATAAGAATAAAAATAAGAATAAGTATAAAAATAATTATAAAATAAGAATAAGTATAAAAATAAGTATAGAAATAAGAATAAGTATAAAAATAAGTATAAAAATAAGTATAAAATAAAAATAAAAATAAAAATAAGAATATGTATAAAAATAAGTATAACATTAAGTATAAAAATAACAATAAGTATAAAAATAGGTATAAAAAAAATAATAAAATAAGTATAAAAATAAGTATAAAAATAAGAATAAGTATAAAAATAAGTATAAAAATAAGAATAAAAATAAGAATAAGTATAAAAATAAGAATAAGTATAAAAATAAGAAAAAAATAAGAATAAGTATAAAAATAAGTATAAAAATAAAAAAAAAAATTATATATAAAAATAAGTATAAAATAAGAATAAGTATAAAAATAAGTATGAAAATAAGAATAAGTATAAGAATAAGAATAAGTATAAAAATAAGTATAAAAATAAGAATAAAAATAAAAATAAGAATATGTATAAAAATAAGTATAAAATTAAGTATAAAAATAAGAATAAGTATAAAAATAGGTATAAAAAAAAAATAAGAATAAGTATAAAAATAAGTATAAAAATAAGAATAAGTATAAAAATAAGTATAAAAATAAGAATAAGTATAAAAATAAGAATAAAAATAAGAATAAGTGTAAAAATAAGAATAAGTATAAAAATAAGTATGAAAATAAGAATAAGTATAAAAATAAGAATAAAAATAAGAATAAGTATAAAAATAAGTATAAAAATAAAAAAAAAATATATATAAAAATAAGTATAAAAATAAGTATAAAAAATAAGAATAAGTATAAAAATAAGTATAAAAATAAGTATGAAAATAAAAATAAAAATAATAATAAGTAAAACATTAGTAAAAAAATAAGAATAAATATAAAAATAAGAATAAAAATAAGAATAAGTATAAAAATAAGTATAAAAATAAGAATAAAAAAAAAATTAAGAATAAGTATATATAAGTATAAAAATAAAAATAAGTATAAAAATAAGTATAATAATAAAAATAAGTATAAAAATAAGAATAAAAATAAAAATAAGAATAAGTATATAAAAATAAGTATAAAAATAAGAATAAAAATAAGAATAAGTATAAAAATAAGTATAAAAATAAGAATAAGTATAAAAATAAGTATAAAAATAAGAATAAAAATAAAAATAAGAATATGTATAAAAATAAGTATAAAATTAAGTATAAAAATAAGAATAAGTATAAAAATAGGTATAAAAAAAATAAGAATAAGTATAAAAATAAGTATAAAAATAAGATTAAAAATAAATATAAAAATAAGTATAAAAATAAGTATAAAAATAAGAATAAGTATAAAAATAAGAATAAAAATAAGAATAAGTATAAAAATAATTATAAAAATAAGAATAAGTATAAAAATAAGTATAAAAATAAGAATAAGTATAAAAATAAGTATAAAAATAAGTATAAAAATAAGAATAAAAATAAAAATAAGAATATGTATAAAAATAAGTATAAAATTAAGTATAAAAATAACAATAAGTATAAAAATAGGTATAAAAAAATAATAATAATAAGTATAAAAATAAGTATAAAAATAAGTATAAAAATAAGAATAAGTATAAAAATAAGTATAAAAATAAGAATAAAAAATAAGAATAAGTATAAAATAAGAATAAGTATAAAAATAAGAAAAAAATAAGAATAAGTATAAAAATAAGTATAAAAATAAAAAAAAAATTATATATAAAAATAAGTATAAAATAAGAATAAGTATAAAAATAAGTATGAAAATAAGAATAAGTATAAGAATAAGAATAAGTATAAAAATAAGTATAAAAATAAGAATAAAAATAAAAATAAGAATATGTATAAAAATAAGTATAAAATTAAGTATAAAAATAAGAATAAGTATAAAAATAGGTATAAAAAAAAATAAGAATAAGTATAAAAATAAGTATAAAAATAATAATAAGTATAAAAATAAGTATAAAAATAAGAATAAGTATAAAAATAAGAATAAAAATAAGAATAAGTGTAAAAATAAGAATAAGTATAAAAATAAGTATGAAAATAAGAATAAGTATAAAAATAAGAATAAAAATAAGAATAAGTATAAAAATAAGTATAAAAATAAAAAAAAAATATATTTAAAAATAAGTATAAAAATAAGTATAAAAATAAGAATAAGTATAAAAATAAGTATAAAAATAAGTATGAAAATAAAAATAAAAATAATAATAAGTAAAACATTAGTAAAAAAATAAGAATAAATATAAAAATAAGAATAAAAATAAGAATAAGTATAAAAATAAGTATAAAAATAAGAATAAAAAAAAATTAAGAATAAGTATATATAAGTATAAAAATAAAAATAAGTATAATAATAAAAATAAGTATAAAAATAAGAATAAAAATAAAAATAAGAATAAGTATATAAAAATAAGAATAAAAATAAGAATAAGTATAAAAATAAGTATAAAAATAAGAATAAGTATAAAAATAAGTATAAAAATAAGTATAAGTATAAAAATAATTATAAAAATAAGTATAAAAATAAGAATAAGTATAAAAATAAGTATAAAAATAAGTATAAAAATAAGTATAAAAATAAGAATAAGTATAAAAATAAGAATAAAAATAAGAATAAGTATAAAAATAAGAATAAGTATAAAAATAAGAAAAAAATAAGAATAAGTATAAAAATAAGTATAAAAATAAAAAAAAAATTATATATAAAAATAAGTATAAAATAAGAATAAGTATAAAAATAAGTATGAAAATAAGAATAAGTATAAGAATAAGTATAAAAATAAGAATAAGTAAAAAAATTAGTAAAAAAATAAGAATAAGTATAAAAATAAGAATAAAAATAAGAATAAGTATAAAAATAAGTATAAAAATAAGAATAAAAAAAAATTTAAGAATAAGTATATATAAGTATAAAAATAAAAATAAGTATAAAAATAAGTATAATAATAAGAATAAGTATAAAAATAAAAATAAGAATAAGTATATAAATAAGTATAAAAATAAGTATAAAAATAAGAATAAAAATAAGAATAAGTATAAAAATAATTATAAAAATAAGAATAAGTATAAAAATAAGTATAAAAATAAGAATAAGTATAAAAATAAGAATAAAAATAAGAATAAGTATAAAAATAATTATAAAAATAAGAATAAGTATAAAAATAATTATAAAAATAAGAATAAGTATAAAAATAAGTATAAAAATAATTATAAAAATAAGAATAAGTATAAAAATAAGTATAAAAATAAGAATAAGTATAAAAATAAGAATAAAAATAAGAATAAGTATAAAAATAAGTATAAAAATAAGAATAAGTATAAAAATAAGAATAAAAATAAAAATAAGTATAAAAATAAGTATAAAAATAAGAATAAAAATAAAAATAAGAATATGTATAAAAATAAGTATAAAATTAAGTATAAAAATAACAATAAGTATAAAAATAGGTATAAAAAAAAATAATAATAAGTATAAAAATAAGTATAAAAATAAGTATAAAAATAAGAATAAGTATAAAAATAAGTATAAAAATAAGAATAAAAATAAGAATAAGTATAAAAATAAGTATAAAAAAAAAAAAAAAATTATATATAAAAATAAGTATAAAATAAGAATAAGTATAAAAATAAGTATGAAAATAAGAATAAGTATAAGAATAAGTATAAAAATAAGAATAAGTAAAAAAATTAGTATAAAAATAAGAATAAGTATAAAAATAAGAAAAAAATAAGAAAAAGTATAAAAATAAGTATAAAAATAAAAAAAAAAAGATATATAAAAATAAGTATAAAATAAGAATAAGTATAAAAATAAGTATGAAAATAAGAATAAGTATAAGAATAAGTATAAAAATAAGAATAAGTAAAAAAAATAGTAAAAAAATAAGAATAAGTATAAAAATAAGAATAAAAATAAGAATAAGTATAAAAATAAGTATAAAAATAAGAATAAAAAAAAAATTAAGAATAAGTATATATAAGTATAAAAATAAAAATAAGTATAAAAATAATTATAATAATAAGAATAAGTATAAAAATAAGAATAAAAATAAAAATAAGAATAAGTATATAAATAAGTATAAAAATAAGTATAAAAATAAGAATAAAAATAAGAATAAGTATAAAAAAAAGTATAAAAATATGAATAAGTATATAAATAAGTATAAAAATAAGTATAAAAATAAGAATAAAAATAAGAATAAGTATAAAAATAAGTATAAAAATAAGAATAAGTATAAAAATAAGAATAAAAATAAGAATTAGTATAAAAATAAGTATAAAAATAAGAATAAGTATAAAAATAAGTATAAAAATAAAAAATATATATAAATAAAAAAAAGTATAAAAATAAGAATAAGTATAAAAATAAGAATAAAAATAAGAATAAGTATAAAAATAATTATAAAAATAAGAATAAGTATAAAAATAAGTATAAAAATAAGAATAAGTATAAAAATAAGTATAAAAATAAGTATAAAAATAAGAATAAAAATAAAAATAAGAATATGTATAAAAATAAGTATAACATTAAGTATAAAAATAACAATAAGTATAAAAATAGGTATAAAAAAATAATAATAATAAGTATAAAAATAAGTATAAAAATAAGTATAAAAATAAGAATAAGTATAAAAATAAGTATAAAAATAAGAATAAAAATAAGAATAAGTATAAAAATAAGAATAAGTATAAAAATAAGAAAAAAATAAGAATAAGTATAAAAATAAGTATAAAAATAAAAAAAAATTATATATAAAAATAAGTATAAAATAAGAATAAGTATAAAAATAAGTATGAAAATAAGAATAAGTATAAGAATAAGAATAAGTATAAAAATAAGTATAAAAATAAGAATAAAAATAAAAATAAGAATATGTATAAAAATAAGTATAAAATTAAGTATAAAAATAAGAATAAGTATAAAAATAGGTATAAAAAAAAATAAGAATAAGTATAAAAATAAGTATAAAAATAAGAATAAGTATAAAAATAAGTATAAAAATAAGTATGAAAATAAAAATAAAAATAATAATAAGTAAAACATTAGTAAAAAAATAAGAATAAATATAAAAATAAGAATAAAAATAAGAATAAGTATAAAAATAAGTATAAAAATAAGAATAAAAAAAAAATTAAGAATAAGTATATATAAGTATAAAAATAAAAATAAGTATAAAAATAAGTATAATAATAAAAATAAGTATAAAAATAAGAATAAAAATAAAAATAAGAATAAGTATATAAAAATAAGTATAAAAATAAGAATAAAAATAAGAATAAGTATAAAAATAAGTATAAAAATAAGAATAAGTATAAAAATAAGTATAAAAATAAGAATAAAAATAAAAATAAGAATATGTATAAAAATAAGTATAAAATTAAGTATAAAAATAAGAATAAGTATAAAAATAGGTATAAAAAAAAATAAGAATAAGTATAAAAATAAGTATAAAAATAAGATTAAAAATAAATATAAAAATAAGTATAAAAATAAGTATAAAAATAAGAATAAGTATAAAAATAAGAATAAAAATAAGAATAAGTGTAAAAATAAGAATAAGTATAAAAATAAGTATGAAAATAAGAATAAGTATAAAAATAAGAATAAAAATAAGAATAAGTATAAAAATAAGTATAAAAATAAAAAAAAAATATATATAAAAATAAGTATAAAAATAAGTATAAAAATAAGAATAAGTATAAAAATAAGTATAAAAATAAGTATGAAAATAAAAATAAAAATAATAATAAGTAAAACATTAGTAAAAAAATAAGAATAAATATAAAAATAAGAATAAAAATAAGAATAAGTATAAAAATAAGTATAAAAATAAGAATAAAAAAAAATTAAGAATAAGTATATATAAGTATAAAAATAAAAATAAGTATAATAATAAAAATAAGTATAAAAATAAGAATAAAAATAAAAATAAGAATAAGTATATAAAAATAAGTATAAAAATAAGAATAAAAATAAGAATAAGTATAAAAATAAGTATAAAAATAAGAATAAGTATAAAAATAAGTATAAAAATAAGTATAAGTATAAAAATAATTATAAAAATAAGTATAAAAATAAGTATACAAATAAGAATAAGTATAAAAATAAGAATAAAAATAAAAATAAGTATAAAAATAAGTATAAAAATAACAATAAAAATAAAAATAAGAATTACTATAAAAATAAGTATAAAAATAAGTATAAAAATAAGAATAAGTATAAAAATAAGTATAAAAATAAGAATAAAAATAAGAATAAGTATAAAAATAAGAATAAGTATAAAAATAAGAAAAAAATAAGAATAAGTATAAAAATAAGTATAAAAATAAAAAAAAAATTATATATAAAAATAAGTATAAAATAAGAATAAGTATAAAAATAAGTATGAAAATAAGAATAAGTATAAGAATAAGTATAAAAATAACAATAAGTAAAAAAATTAGTAAAAAAATAAGAATAAGTATAAAAATAAGAATAAAAATAAGAATAAGTATAAAAATAAGTATAAAAATAAGAATAAAAAAAAAATTAAGAATAAGTATATATAAGTATAAAAATAAAAATAAGTATAAAAATAAGTATAATAATAAGAATAAGTATAAAAATAAAAATAAGAATAAGTATATAAATAAGTATAAAAATAAGTATAAAAATAAGAATAAAAATAAGAATAAGTATAAAAATAATTATAAAAATAAGAATAAGTATAAAAATAAGTATAAAAATAAGAATAAGTATAAAAATAAGAATAAAAATAAGAATAAGTATAAAAATAATTATAAAAATAAGAATAAGTATAAAAATAATTATAAAAATAAGAATAAGTATAAAAATAAGTATAAAAATAAGATTAAAAATAAGAATAAGTATAAAAATAAGTATAAAAATAAGAATAAGTATAAAAATAAGAATAAAAATAAGAATAAGTATAAAAATAAGTATAAAAATAAGAATAAGTATAAAAATAAGAATAAAAATAAAAATAAGTATAAAAATAAGTATAAAAATAAGAATAAAAATAAAAATAAGAATATGTATAAAAATAAGTATAAAATTAAGTATAAAAATAACAATAAGTATAAAAATAGGTATAAAAAAAAATAATAATAAGTATAAAAATAAGTATAAAAATAAGTATAAAAATAAGAATAAGTATAAAAATAAGTATAAAAATAAGAATAAAAATAAGAATAAGTATAAAAATAAGTATAAAAAAAAAAAAAAAATTATATATAAAAATAAGTATAAAATAAGAATAAGTATAAAAATAAGTATGAAAATAAGAATAAGTATAAGAATAAGTATAAAAATAAGAATAAGTAAAAAAATTAGTATAAAAATAAGAATAAGTATAAAAATAAGAAAAAAATAAGAAAAAGTATAAAAATAAGTATAAAAATAAAAAAAAAATGATATATAAAAATAAGTATAAAATAAGAATAAGTATAAAAATAAGTATGAAAATAAGAATAAGTATAAGAATAAGTATAAAAATAAGAATAAGTAAAAAAAATAGTAAAAAAATAAGAATAAGTATAAAAATAAGAATAAAAATAAGAATAAGTATAAAAATAAGTATAAAAATAAGAATAAAAAAAAATTAAGAATAAGTATATATAAGTATAAAAATAAAAATAAGTATAAAAATAATTATAATAATAAGAATAAGTATAAAAATAAGAATAAAAATAAAAATAAGAATAAGTATATAAATAAGTATAAAAATAAGTATAAAAATAAGAATAAAAATAAGAATAAGTATAAAAAAAAGTATAAAAATATGAATAAGTATATAAATAAGTATAAAAATAAGTATAAAAATAAGAATAAAAATAAGAATAAGTATAAAAATAAGTATAAAAATAAGAATAAGTATAAAAATAAGAATAAAAATAAGAATTAGTATAAAAATAAGTATAAAAATAAGAATAAGTATAAAAATAAGTATAAAAATAAAAAATATATATAAATAAAAAAAAGTATAAAAATAAGAATAAGTATAAAAATAAGAATAAAAATAAGAATAAGTATAAAAATAATTATAAAAATAAGAATAAGTATAAAAATAAGTATAGAAATAAGAATAAGTATAAAAATAAGTATAAAAATAAGTATAAAAATAAAAATAAAAATAAGAATATGTATAAAAATAAGTATAACATTAAGTATAAAAATAACAATAAGTATAAAAATAGGTATAAAAAAATAATAATAATAAGTATAAAAATAAGTATAAAAATAAGAATAAGTATAAAAATAAGTATAAAAATAAGAATAAAAATAAGAATAAGTATAAAAATAAGAATAAGTATAAAAATAAGAAAAAAATAAGAATAAGTATAAAAATAAGTATAAAAATAAAAAAAAAATTATATATAAAAATAAGTATAAAATAAGAATAAGTATAAAAATAAGTATGAAAATAAGAATAAGTATAAGAATAAGAATAAGTATAAAAATAAGTATAAAAATAAGAATAAAAATAAAAATAAGAATATGTATAAAAATAAGTATAAAATTAAGTATAAAAATAAGAATAAGTATAAAAATAGGTATAAAAAAAAATAAGAATAAGTATAAAAATAAGTATAAAAATAAGAATAAGTATAAAAATAAGTATAAAAATAAGAATAAGTATAAAAATAAGAATAAAAATAAGAATAAGTGTAAAAATAAGAATAAGTATAAAAATAAGTATGAAAATAAGAATAAGTATAAAAATAAGAATAAAAATAAGAATAAGTATAAAAATAAGTATAAAAATAAAAAAAAAATATATATAAAAATAAGTATAAAAATAAGTATAAAAATAAGAATAAGTATAAAAATAAGTATAAAAATAAGTATGAAAATAAAAATAAAAATAATAATAAGTAAAACATTAGTAAAAAAATAAGAATAAATATAAAAATAAGAATAAAAATAAGAATAAGTATAAAAATAAGTATAAAAATAAGAATAAAAAAAAAATTAAGAATAAGTATATATAAGTATAAAAATAAAAATAAGTATAAAAATAAGTATAATAATAAAAATAAGTATAAAAATAAGAATAAAAATAAAAATAAGAATAAGTATATAAAAATAAGTATAAAAATAAGAATAAAAATAAGAATAAGTATAAAAATAAGTATAAAAATAAGAATAAGTATAAAAATAAGTATAAAAATAAGAATAAAAATAAAAATAAGAATATGTATAAAAATAAGTATAAAATTAAGTATAAAAATAAGAATAAGTATAAAAATAGGTATAAAAAAAATAAGAATAAGTATAAAAATAAGTATAAAAATAAGATTAAAAATAAATATAAAAATAAGTATAAAAATAAGTATAAAAATAAGAATAAGTATAAAAATAAGAATAAAAATAAGAATAAGTATAAAAATAATTATAAAAATAAGAATAAGTATAAAAATAAGTATAAAAATAAGAATAAGTATAAAAATAAGTATAAAAATAAGTATAAAAATAAGAATAAAAATAAAAATAAGAATATGTATAAAAATAAGTATAAAATTAAGTATAAAAATAACAATAAGTATAAAAATAGGTATAAAAAAATAATAATAATAAGTATAAAAATAAGTATAAAAATAAGTATAAAAATAAGAATAAGTATAAAAATAAGTATAAAAATAAGAATAAAAATAAGAATAAGTATAAAAATAAGAATAAGTATAAAAATAAGAAAAAAATAAGAATAAGTATAAAAATAAGTATAAAAATAAAAAAAAAATTATATATAAAAATAAGTATAAAATAAGAATAAGTATAAAAATAAGTATGAAAATAAGAATAAGTATAAGAATAAGAATAAGTATAAAAATAAGTATAAAAATAAGAATAAAAATAAAAATAAGAATATGTATAAAAATAAGTATAAAATTAAGTATAAAAATAAGAATAAGTATAAAAATAGGTATAAAAAAAAATAAGAATAAGTATAAAAATAAGTATAAAAATAATAATAAGTATAAAAATAAGTATAAAAATAAGAATAAGTATAAAAATAAGAATAAAAATAAGAATAAGTGTAAAAATAAGAATAAGTATAAAAATAAGTATGAAAATAAGAATAAGTATAAAAATAAGAATAAAAATAAGAATAAGTATAAAAATAAGTATAAAAATAAAAAAAAAATATATTTAAAAATAAGTATAAAAATAAGTATAAAAATAAGAATAAGTATAAAAATAAGTATAAAAATAAGTATGAAAATAAAAATAAAAATAATAATAAGTAAAACATTAGTAAAAAAATAAGAATAAATATAAAAATAAGAATAAAAATAAGAATAAGTATAAAAATAAGTATAAAAATAAGAATAAAAAAAAATTAAGAATAAGTATATATAAGTATAAAAATAAAAATAAGTATAATAATAAAAATAAGTATAAAAATAAGAATAAAAATAAAAATAAGAATAAGTATATAAAAATAAGAATAAAAATAAGAATAAGTATAAAAATAAGTATAAAAATAAGAATAAGTATAAAAATAAGTATAAAAATAAGTATAAGTATAAAAATAATTATAAAAATAAGTATAAAAATAAGAATAAGTATAAAAATAAGTATAAAAATAAGTATAAAAATAAGTATAAAAATAAGAATAAGTATAAAAATAAGTATAAAAATAAGAATAAAAATAAGAATAAGTATAAAAATAAGAATAAGTATAAAAATAAGAAAAAAATAAGAATAAGTATAAAAATAAGTATAAAAATAAAAAAAAAATTATATATAAAAATAAGTATAAAATAAGAATAAGTATAAAAATAAGTATGAAAATAAGAATAAGTATAAGAATAAGTATAAAAATAAGAATAAGTAAAAAAATTAGTAAAAAAATAAGAATAAGTATAAAAATAAGAATAAAAATAAGAATAAGTATAAAAATAAGTATAAAAATAAGAATAAAAAAAAATTTAAGAATAAGTATATATAAGTATAAAAATAAAAATAAGTATAAAAATAAGTATAATAATAAGAATAAGTATAAAAATAAAAATAAGAATAAGTATATAAATAAGTATAAAAATAAGTATAAAAATAAGAATAAAAATAAGAATAAGTATAAAAATAATTATAAAAATAAGAATAAGTATAAAAATAAGTATAAAAATAAGAATAAGTATAAAAATAAGAATAAAAATAAGAATAAGTATAAAAATAATTATAAAAATAAGAATAAGTATAAAAATAATTATAAAAATAAGAATAAGTATAAAAATAAGTATAAAAATAATTATAAAAATAAGAATAAGTATAAAAATAAGTATAAAAATAAGAATAAGTATAAAAATAAGAATAAAAATAAGAATAAGTATAAAAATAAGTATAAAAATAAGAATAAGTATAAAAATAAGAATAAAAATAAAAATAAGTATAAAAATAAGTATAAAAATAAGAATAAAAATAAAAATAAGAATATGTATAAAAATAAGTATAAAATTAAGTATAAAAATAACAATAAGTATAAAAATAGGTATAAAAAAAAATAATAATAAGTATAAAAATAAGTATAAAAATAAGTATAAAAATAAGAATAAGTATAAAAATAAGTATAAAAATAAGAATAAAAATAAGAATAAGTATAAAAATAAGTATAAAAAAAAAAAAAATTATATATAAAAATAAGTATAAAATAAGAATAAGTATAAAAATAAGTATGAAAATAAGAATAAGTATAAGAATAAGTATAAAAATAAGAATAAGTAAAAAAATTAGTATAAAAATAAGAATAAGTATAAAAATAAGAAAAAAATAAGAAAAAGTATAAAAATAAGTATAAAAATAAAAAAAAAAAGATATATAAAAATAAGTATAAAATAAGAATAAGTATAAAAATAAGTATGAAAATAAGAATAAGTATAAGAATAAGTATAAAAATAAGAATAAGTAAAAAAAATAGTAAAAAAATAAGAATAAGTATAAAAATAAGAATAAAAATAAGAATAAGTATAAAAATAAGTATAAAAATAAGAATAAAAAAAAAATTAAGAATAAGTATATATAAGTATAAAAATAAAAATAAGTATAAAAATAATTATAATAATAAGAATAAGTATAAAAATAAGAATAAAAATAAAAATAAGAATAAGTATATAAATAAGTATAAAAATAAGTATAAAAATAAGAATAAAAATAAGAATAAGTATAAAAAAAAGTATAAAAATATGAATAAGTATATAAATAAGTATAAAAATAAGTATAAAAATAAGAATAAAAATAAGAATAAGTATAAAAATAAGTATAAAAATAAGAATAAGTATAAAAATAAGAATAAAAATAAGAATTAGTATAAAAATAAGTATAAAAATAAGAATAAGTATAAAAATAAGTATAAAAATAAAAAATATATATAAATAAAAAAAAGTATAAAAATAAGAATAAGTATAAAAATAAGAATAAAAATAAGAATAAGTATAAAAATAATTATAAAAATAAGAATAAGTATAAAAATAAGTATAAAAATAAGAATAAGTATAAAAATAAGAATAAAAATAAGAATAAGTATAAAAATAAGTATAAAAATAAAAAAAATATATATATAAAAATAAGTATAAAAATAAGTATAAAAATAAGAATAAGTATAAAAATAAGTATAAAAATAAGTATGAAAATAAAAATAAAAATAATAATAAGTAAAACATTAGTAAAAAAAATAAGAATAAATATAAAAATAAGAATAAAAATAAGAATAAGTATAAAAATAAGTATAAAAATAAGAATAAAAAAAAAATTAAGAATAAGTATATATAAGTATAAAAATAAAAATAAGTATAAAAATAAGTATAATAATAAAAATAAGTATAAAAATAAGAATAAAAATAAAAATAAGAATAAGTATATAAAAATAAGTATAAAAATAAGAATAAAAATAAGAATAAGTATAAAAATAAGAAAAAAATAAGAATAAGTATAAAAATAAGTATAAAAATAAAAAAAAAATGATATATAAAAATAAGTATAAAATAAGAATAAGTATAAAAATAAGTATGAAAATAAGAATAAGTATAAGAATAAGTATAAAAATAAGAATAAGTAAAAAAATTAGTAAAAAAATAAGAATAAGTATAAAAATAAGAATAAAAATAAGAATAAGTATAAAAATAAGTATAAAAATAAGAATAAAAAAAAAATTAAGAATAAGTATATATAAGTATAAAAATAAAAATAAGTATAAAAATAATTATAATAATAAGAATAAGTATAAAAATAAGAATAAAAATAAAAATAAGAATAAGTATATAAATAAGTATAAAAATAAGAATAAAAATAAGAATAAGTATAAAAAAAAGTATAAAAATATGAATAAGTATATAAATAAGTATAAAAATAAGTATAAAAATAAGAATAAAAATAAGAATAAGTATAAAAATAAGTATAAAAATAAGAATAAGTATAAAAATAAGAATAAAAATAAGAATTAGTATAAAAATAAGTATAAAAATAAGAATAAGTATAAAAATAAGTATAAAAATAAGAATAAAAATAAAAATAAGAATATGTATAAAAATAAGTATAAAATTAAGTATAAAAATAACAATAAGTATAAAAATAGGTATAAAAAAAAATAATAATAAGTATAAAAATAAGTATAAAAATAAGATTAAAAATAAATATAAAAATAAGTATAAAAATAAGTATAAAAATAAGAATAAGTATAAAAATAAGAATAAAAATAAGAATAAGTGTAAAAATAAGAATAAGTATAAAAATAAGTATGAAAATAAGAATAAGTATAAAAATAAGAATAAAAATAAGAATAAGTATAAAAATAAGTATAAAAATAAAAAAATTATATATATAAAAATAAGTATAAAAATAAGAATAAAAATAAGAATAAGTATAAAAATAAGTATAAAAATAAGAATAAAAAAAAATTAAGAATAAGTATATATAAGTATAAAAATAAAAATAAGTATAAAAATAAGTATAATAATAAAAATAAGTATAAAAATAAGAATAAAAATAAAAATAAGAATAAGTATATAAAAATAAGTATAAAAATAAGAATAAAAATAAGAATAAGTATAAAAATAAGTATAAAAATAAGAATAAGTATAAAAATAAGTATAAAAATAAGAATAAAAATAAAAATAAGAATATGTATAAAAATAAGTATAAAATTAAGTATAAAAATAAGAATAAGTATAAAAATAGGTATAAAAAAAAATAAGAATAAGTATAAAAATAAGTATAAAAATAAGATTAAAAATAAATATAAAAATAAGTATAAAAATAAGTATAAAAATTAGAATAAGTATAAAAATAAGAATAAAAATAAGAATAAGTGTAAAAATAAGAATAAGTATAAAAATAAGTATGAAAATAAGAATAAGTATAAAAATAAGTATAAAAATAAGTATGAAAATAAAAATAAAAATAATAATAAGTAAAACATTAGTAAAAAAATAAGGATAAATATAAAAATAAGAATAAAAATAAGAATAAGTATAAAAATAAGTATAAAAATAAGAATAAAAAAAAAATTAAGAATAAGTATATATAAGTATAAAAATAAAAATAAGTATAAAAATAAGTATAATAATAAAAATAAGTATAAAAATAAGAATAAAAATAAAAATAAGAATAAGTATATAAAAATAAGTATAAAAATAAGAATAAAAATAAGAATAAGTATAAAAATAAGTATAAAAATAAGAATAAGTATAAAAATAAGTATAAAAATAAGAATAAGTATAAAAATAAGAATAAAAATAAAAATAAGAATATGTATAAAAATAAGTATAAAATTAAGTATAAAAATAAGAATAAGTATAAAAATAGGTATAAAAAAAAATAAGAATAAGTATAAAAATAAGTATAAAAATAAGATTAAAAATAAATATAAAAATAAGTATAAAAATAAGAATAAAAATAAAAATAAGAATAAGTATATAAAAATAAGTATAAAAATAAGAATAAAAATAAGAATAAGTATAAAAATAAGTATAAAAATAAGAATAAGTATAAAAATAAGAATAAGTATAAAAATAAGTATAAAAATAAGAATAAAAATAAAAATAAGAATATGTATAAAAATAAGTATAAAATTAAGTATAAAAATAAGAATAAGTATAAAAATAGGTATAAAAAAAATAAGAATAAGTATAAAAATAAGTATAAAAATAAGAATAAGTATAAAAATAAGTATAAAAATAAGAATAAGTATAAAAATAAGAATAAAAATAAGAATAAGTGTAAAAATAAGAATAAGTATAAAAATAAGTATGAAAATAAGAATAAGTATAAAAATAAGAATAAAAATAAGAATAAGTATAAAAATAAGTATAAAAATAAGTATGAAAATAAAAATAAAAATAATAATAAGTAAAACATTAGTAAAAAAATAAGAATAAATATAAAAATAAGAATAAAAATAAGAATAAGTATAAAAATAAGTATAAAAATAAGAATAAAAAAAAAATTAAGAATAAGTATATATAAGTATAAAAATAAAAATAAGTATAAAAATAAGTATAATAATAAAAATAAGTATAAAAATAAGAATAAAAATAAAAATAAGAATAAGTATATAAAAATAAGTATAAAAATAAGAATAAAAATAAGAATAAGTATAAAAATAAGTATAAAAATAAGAATAAGTATAAAAATAAGTATAAAAATAAGAATAAAAATAAAAATAAGAATATGTATAAAAATAAGTATAAAATTAAGTATAAAAATAAGAATAAGTATAAAAATAGGTATAAAAAAAATAAGAATAAGTATAAAAATAAGTATAAAAATAAGATTAAAAATAAATATAAAAATAAGTATAAAAATAAGTATAAAAATAAGTATAAAAATAAGAATAAGTATAAAAATAAGTATAAAAATAAGTATGAAAATAAAAATAAAAATAATAATAAGTAAAACATTAGTAAAAAAATAAGAATAAATATAAAAATAAGAATAAAAATAAGAATAAGTATAAAAATAAGTATAAAAATAAGAATAAAAAAAATTAAGAATAAGTATATATAAGTATAAAAATAAAAATAAGTATAATAATAAAAATAAGTATAAAAATAAGAATAAAAATAAAAATAAGAATAAGTATATAAAAATAAGTATAAAAATAAGAATAAAAATAAGAATAAGTATAAAAATAAGTATAAAAATAAGAATAAGTATAAAAATAAGTATAAAAATAAGTATAAGTATAAAAATAATTATAAAAATAAGTATAAAAATAAGAATAAGTATAAAAATAAGTATAAAAATAAGAATAAAAATAAGAATAAGTATAAAAATAAGTATACAAATAAGAATAAGTATAAAAATAAGAATAAAAATAAAAATAAGTATAAAAATAAGTATAAAAATAAGAATAAAAATAAAAATAAGAATTACTATAAAAATAAGTATAAAAATAAGTATAAAAATAAGTATAAGTATAAAAATAAGTATAAAAATAAGAATAAAAATAAGAATAAGTATAAAAAAAAGTATAAAAATATGAATAAGTATATAAATAAGTATAAAAATAAGTATAAAAATAAGAATAAAAATAAGAATAAGTATAAAAATAAGTATAAAAATAAGAATAAAAATAAAAATAAGAATATGTATAAAAATAAGTATAAAATTAAGTATAAAAATAAGAATAAGTATAAAAATAGGTATAAAAAAAATAAGAATAAGTATAAAAATAAGTATAAAAATAAGATTAAAAATAAATATAAAAATAAGTATAAAAATAAGTATAAAAATAAGTATAAAAATAAGAATAAGTATAAAAATAAGTATAAAAAATAAGTATGAAAATAAAAATAAAAATAATAATAAGTAAAACATTAGTAAAAAAATAAGAATAAATATAAAAATAAGAATAAAAATAAGAATAAGTATAAAAATAAGTATAAAAATAAGAATAAAAAAAAATTAAGAATAAGTATATATAAGTATAAAAATAAAAATAAGTATAATAATAAAAATAAGTATAAAAATAAGAATAAAAATAAAAATAAGAATAAGTATATAAAAATAAGTATAAAAATAAGAATAAAAATAAGAATAAGTATAAAAATAAGTATAAAAATAAGAATAAGTATAAAAATAAGTATAAGTATAAAAATAATTATAAAAATAAGTATAAAAATAAGAATAAGTATAAAAATAAGTATAAAAATAAGAATAAAAATAAGAATAAGTATAAAAATAAGTATACAAATAAGAATAAGTATAAAAATAAGAATAAAAATAAAAATAAGTATAAAAATAAGTATAAAAATAAGAATAAAAATAAAAATAAGAATTACTATAAAAATAAGTATAAAAATAAGTATAAAAATAAGAATAAGTATAAAAATAAGTATAAAAATAAGAATAAAAAAAATTAAGAATAAGTATATATAAGTATAAAAATAAAAATAAGTATAAAAATAAGTATAATAATAAAAAATAAGTATAAAAATAAGAATAAAAATAAAAATAAGAATAAGTATATAAAAATAAGTATAAAAATAATAATAAAAATAAGAATAAGTATAAAAATAAGTATAAAAATAAGAATAAGTATAAAAATAAGTATAAAAATAAGAATAAAAATAAAAATAAGAATATGTATAAAAATAAGTATAAAATTAAGTATAAAAATAAGAATAAGTATAAAAATAGGTATAAAAAAAAATAAGAATAAGTATAAAAATAAGTATAAAAATAAGATTAAAAATAAATATAAAAATAAGTATAAAAATAAGTATAAAAAATAAGAATAAGTATAAAAATAAGAATAAAAATAAGAATAAGTGTAAAAATAAGAATAAGTATAAAAATAAGTATGAAAATAAGAATAAGTATAAAAATAAGAATAAAAATAAGAATAAGTATAAAAATAAGTATAAAAATAAAAAAAAATATATATATAAAAATAAGTATAAAAATAAGTATAAAAATAAGAATAAGTATAAAAATAAGTATGAAAATAAGTATGAAAATAAAAATAAAAATAATAATAAGTAAAACATTAGTAAAAAAATAAAGATAAATATAAAAATAAGAATAAAAATAAGAATAAGTATAAAAATAAGTATAAAAATAAGAATAAAAAAAAATTAAGAATAAGTATATATAAGTATAAAAATAAAAATAAGTATAAAAATAAGTATAATAATAAAAATAAGTATAAAAATAAGAATAAAAATAAAAATAAGAATAAGTATATAAAAATAAGTATAAAAATAAGAATAAAAATAAGAATAAGTATAAAAATAAGTATAAAAATAAGAATAAGTATAAAAATAAGTATAAAAATAAGAATAAGTATAAAAATAAGAATAAAAATAAAAATAAGAATATGTATAAAAATAAGTATAAAATTAAGTATAAAAATAAGAATAAGTATAAAAAATAGGTATAAAAAAAAATAAGAATAAGTATAAAAATAAGTATAAAAATAAGATTAAAAATAAATATAAAAATAAGTATAAAAATAAGAATAAAAATAAAAATAAGAATAAGTATATAAAAATAAGTATAAAAATAAGAATAAAAATAAGAATAAGTATAAAAATAAGTATAAAAATAAGTATGAAAATAAAATAAAAATAATAATAAGTAAAACATTAGTAAAAAAATAAGAATAAATATAAAAATAAGATAAAAATAAGAATAAGTATAAAAATAAGTATAAAAATAAGAATAAAAAAAAAATTAAGAATAAGTATATATAAGTATAAAAATAAAATAAGTATAAAAATAAGTATAATAATAAAAATAAGTATAAAAATAAAAATAAAATAAAAATAAGAATAAGTATATAAAATAAGTATAAAAATAAGAATAAAAATAAGAATAAGTATAAAAATAAGTATAAAAATAAGAATAAGTATAAAAATAAGTATAAAAATAAGAATAAAAATAAAAATAAGAATATGTATAAAAATAAGTATAAAATTAAGTATAAAAATAAGAATAAGTATAAAAATAGGTATAAAAAAAAATAAGAATAAGTATAAAAATAAGTATAAAAATAAGATTAAAAATAAATATAAAAATAAGTATAAAAATAAGTATAAAAATAAGTATAAAAATAAGAATAAGTATAAAAATAAGTATAAAAATAAGTATGAAAATAAAAATAAAAATAATAATAAGTAAAACATTAGTAAAAAAATAAGAATAAATATAAAAATAAGAATAAAAATAAGAATAAGTATAAAAATAAGTATAAAAATAAGAATAAAAAAAATTAAGAATAAGTATATATAAGTATAAAAATAAAAATAAGTATAATAATAAAAATAAGTATAAAAATAAGAATAAAAATAAAAATAAGAATAAGTATATAAAAATAAGTATAAAAATAAGAATAAAAATAAGAATAAGTATAAAAATAAGTATAAAAATAAGAATAAGTATAAAAATAATTATAAAAATAAGTATAAAAATAAGAATAAGTATAAAAATAAGTATAAAAATAAGAATAAAAATAAGAATAAGTATAAAAATAAGTATACAAATAAGAATAAGTATAAAAATAAGAATAAAAATAAAATAAGTATAAAAATAAGTATAAAAATAAGAATAAAATAAAAATAAGAATTACTATAAAAATAAGTATAAAAATAAGTATAAAAATAAGTATAAAAATAAGAATAAGTATAAAAATAAGTATAAAAATAAGAATAAAAATAAGAAATAAGTATAAAAAAAAGTATAAAAATATGAATAAGTATATAAATAAGTATAAAATAAGTATAAAAATAAGAATAAAAATAAGAATAAGTATAAAAATAAGTTATAAATAAGAATAAAAAAAAAATTAAGAATAAGTATATATAAGTATAAAAATAAAAATAAGTATAAAAATAAGTATAATAAAAATAAGTATAAAAATAAGAATAAAAATAAAAATAAGATAAGTATATAAAAATAAGTATAAAAATAAGAATAAAAATAAGAATAAGTATAAAAATAAGTATAAAAATAAGAATAAGTATAAAAATAAGTATAAAAATAAGAATAAGTATAAAAATAAGAATAAAAATAAAAATAAGAATATGTATAAAAATAAGTATAAAATTAAGTATAAAAATAAGAATAAGTATTAAAATAGGTATAAAAAAAAATAAGAATAAGTATAAAAATAAGTATAAAAAATAAGATTAAAAATAAATATAAAAATAAGTATAAAAATAAGAATAAAAATAAAAATAAGAATAAGTATATAAAAATAAGTATAAAAATAAGAATAAAAATAAGAATAAGTATAAAAATAAGTATAAAAATAAGTATGAAAATAAAAATAAAAATAATAATAAGTAAAACATTAGTAAAAAAATAAGAATAAATATAAAAATAAGAATAAAAATAAGAATAAGTATAAAAATAAGTATAAAAATAAGAATAAAAAAAAAATTAAGAATAAGTATATATAAGTATAAAAATAAAAATAAGTATAAAAATAAGTATAATAATAAAAATAAGTATAAAAATAAAAATAAAAATAAAAATAAGAATAAGTATATAAAAATAAGTATAAAAATAAGAATAAAAATAAGAATAAGTATAAAAATAAGTATAAAAATAAGAATAAGTATAAAAATAAGTATAAAAATAAGAATAAAAATAAAAATAAGAATATGTATAAAAATAAGTATAAAATTAAGTATAAAAATAAGAATAAGTATAAAAATAGGTATAAAAAAAAATAAGAATAAGTATAAAAATAAGTATAAAAATAAGATTAAAAATAAATATAAAAATAAGTATAAAAATAAGTATAAAAATAAGTATAAAAATAAGAATAAGTATAAAAATAAGTATAAAAATAAGTATGAAAATAAAATAAAAATAATAATAAGTAAAACATTAGTAAAAAAAATAAGAATAAATATAAAAATAAGAATAAAAATAAGAATAAGTATAAAAATAAGTATAAAAATAAGATAAAAAAAATTAAGAATAAGTATATATAAGTATAAAAATAAAAATAAGTATAATAATAAAAATAAGTATAAAAATAAGAATAAAAATAAAAATAAGAATAAGTATATAAAATAAGTATAAAAATAAGAATAAAAATAAGAATAAGTATAAAAATAAGTATAAAAATAAGAATAAGTATAAAAATAAGTATAAAAATAAGTATAAGTATAAAAATAATTATAAAAATAAGTATAAAAATAAGAATAAGTATAAAAATAAGTATAAAAATAAGAATAAAAATAAGAATAAGTATAAAAATAAGAATAATATAATAAATATAAAATAAAAATAATAAAAATAAAAAAAAATAATATAAAAATAATAATAAAAGAATAAATAAAAATAAGAATTACTATAAAAATAAGTAAATAAAAATAATATAAAAAATAAGAATAAGTATAAAAATAATTATAAAATAATAAAATAAAAAACAGTATTTAAATAATTAAAAAAAAATTAAAACTAATATAAAAATAAAATAAAATAATAAACATATAAAAAATAAAAAATAAAAAAATAATAAAAAAATAAACAACTAATAAAATAAATAATATAATATAAAAAATAATAAATTAAAATAAAAAATAATAATATAAATAAAATAAGTATAAAAATAATAATAAAAAAAAAATAAATATATAAAATAAGTATAAAAATAAGAATAAAAATAACAAAAAGAATTAATAAAAATAAATAATAAAAATATAAAAACTAAAATAAGTTAAAAAT